>NW_020944693.1:320351-354622 GCF_900497805.2 Vombatus ursinus
ACATTTCAAATTCAGCATATCATATTCCAAATTTTGTCATTTCCATTTGTTATTCAAGCACCTTGTCTTTTTAGCTATGTGATATTAGATATTAGACCCCCTAGTTGTTTACTGGATCTTTTCATTCCTAGTGTAATGTTGAAGCTGGACAAAGATGTGTATGAATGACATGAACTTGGGGTCCCTCCCTGTTGATGTTCTCTGAATTCTTTTATTTCACAAGCTGTTTTAGTTTTCATCACTTCCAAGAAAGTTCATTGTACATTTTTTTTGAAATAGAGAATAGAATGACAGATTTCTTCTTGACAGTTTTTACAGGACCTCATAATTCTTACACTTTTCTTGATTTGTCTTCAAGATCTACTTCATGTCATGGCTTCCATTTTTACTTAAACAATTGTCTGGGTGTTTTGGGTTTTTTTTGTTTTTTTTTTTTTTGCTTTCGTTGTTCTGTTTCCCCATAATATATTCATACTCAAACTCAAACATATTGTTTTATTTACATTGTCTATAGATATTTGTAAACAACTAAATCTCATCATATTACTTTAAGAATGTTTGGTTGCACATTATTTTCTAGTAACTAACTGCCTGATCCAATTCTTCCAGCCACTTCCCTAATGAAGCATATGTCAACACAGGATTTACATACTGTATGGAAAAGTGAGCTACATGGGGGATAATACTTGTGCAACTGTACCAAAAAATAAAGGCAACAAAAGACAAGAAAACTATAAAATAAATTCCCAACCTGAAATTCAGTATTAAAAAAAATGCCAATGAACAGTCTCAGACCTGTTCTTGCTATATTTATTAACAACATATTACTAACAACATAAAAAAAAGAGTTTGGTTGCATCTAGTTCCTTATTTATATTGTAATATTATTTGCTAAGTTGTTTCCTTTCTTAAATTCCTTCAGCACATGTGTTATCCATTCTATTTCATTTTGAGGAAATTCTATCTTTGTTTCTGATGTTACTATTTTGATTGTTCCAACCACTTTTTTCTTGATTTCTCCCTCCAGTTCTATTAATGTGTAATATTTTTTCATTGTGTAGGTTCTCTGATTTATTTATTGTTTAATTGTCAATTTGTAGTAGTCTTTCTTCTTTATAACCTCTCTATTGATTTTAGAAATGGACCTTGAGATTGTCAATGACATCCTTTGCCTTTGCCACCTACAATTCATTACTTTTTTGTAAATTCAAGTGAGCAAAAAGAAAATTTAGTGGTCAGACAAAATACCTGAAATCTGTATATCCACTAAATAAGACTGTTTTGTTTTTAAGATGTGGCTGTGGAAATTGCCGAAGGATATTACTGCACCCTGTGAAATGTAATCCAAAAAGAGAGATTATATGCTCTATCTACACATATACTTGCCCTCTTGAATAAATTCTCACTTCAATTCTGAAGCAGAAATATAAGGATTTTCCCCTCTGGGAAATTTTCCCCCAAAGTGACCTCAGTTATCAGTTGAATGAATCCTAAATTTTATAAAGACCAAAAAGACTTAAAAGAAGTTATGGTTCTTCACAACATAGAATAATCATGAAGATACTACTTTCTCTGTTAAATTATAAATTCAGTGAAGTCAGACTGACTAAATCTTATTTCATCTTTGCAACAGGGTCATATAATATCAAGTCATGGAACACAATAGCTTCCCAAGAATTAAAAAGAGTATTACTGAGAGCAGTTGAGAGTTGCATCATGGGTGTGGCACAGAACACAACACATTAAAATGAGGAATAAAAGAAGATCTAAAGTAAAGGATGTCATCAGAGAAATTCATGCTTTAAACAGGAGATGAGCTAATCATGTCTTGAGAGTGAGAAATAATTGATAGCCCAGGTGCTGTACCAAAATGTTTGTGATAGGAAAAGATAAAGAAAGTGAGCCCCTCTGGTGAACTTAAGTGAATGAATGAGTGAATGAAGCAAGATTTTATTAAGCACTCACAATTTGCCAAACACTGAGCTAAGTGTTGAAGATACAAATAGAAAAGTGAGATAGTCCAGATTCCTCAAGGAACTACATTCTAATTGGGCAGAGATAAAGGTACAGTTGCATGATAGATGGAAGGGCACAGTTGTCCTAAGAGTGCAATTGCAGTGAAGCTGATGAGGGCTAGTAATCCTTAAAAGTACACTGGTATGTCAGTTCACATTGCCTAGGAAGTCTAGGCAGCAAGTCAGAAAATAAATGGATAATGTACAAGATTCAGCAGGAAGACAGGGATGGATGGGCTGTATGTAATCGGCAATGATGTGATGCAGAGCTATATGAGCATCTCCAATGCCTGGAACTACACCATATCTGTAATAGATATTAAATAAATGTTTATTGAACTGAAATCATTGAACATGTTGAAGAGAGATATTTGCTTAAAGTTAAATAAAAGGAATTCTTCTTCGCCCATGACACCATAACCAGTCTTAATAGGCATGCAGAGGTAGAGGACATGCTGTGAAGACTGGGGCCCAAAATGAGAGAAATAAGGACCCAGGAGGAATTTTACAGCTTTAACCAATGTTACAGAAATATGTCTTTATAGATAACCCTTCTAGTTCCGTTTTGTTCATAAAATATCTATGAACAAAAAGGAAAATATGTTAGTAAATATAAGAATTAAAAAGGAATGAAGGTGAGATGAAAATCAAAATGAGATTTTAGACATTGATTTTGATAACAATAATAATAACACTGTGTAGTATTTTAAGGCATGGAAGGCTATTTCCATGAATTAATTTGTGGCCTCCAGAACTCTCCTGTAAGTAAGTGCCATTTTATAAGTGAAGATAAGGATGTCAAGTTAATGATTTGTCCAGAGTCACTAAACTGTAAATAGCTGAGATTTGAAGCCAGACCTTCCTGACTCCAAGTCCAGTCATCCTTCCACCCTCACATCCATTCTTTCAAAGGACATTAGTGATTCTAAGCATGAAAGGTGGCATAGTGGATAGAACATCCAGCCTGGAGTCAGGAAGACTCATCATCTTCCTGAATTCAAATCTGGCCTCAGACACTTACAAGCTATGTGACTGTGGGCAAGTCACTTAACCCTATTTGCCTCAGTTTCCTCATCTGTGAAGTGAGCTGGAGAAAGAAATGGAAAAACACTCCAGTATCTTAGCCAAGAAAACCCAAAATGGGGTTATGAAGAGGCAGACATGAATCAAAATGACTGAAAAGCATGAAGAAATACTGGATTATGTTTAATAACTACACTCCAAAATTAGGTTAGTGGACAAATAAAGTCTGCTCCAGTGTGTGAGAATATATGTATGTTATATTGCTCCTGAAATTATCAATTAAGAAAACCTATATTAGTCCTTAATCAAGATCTTTAATTTCTTTCTTCAAGTTCAAATAGCATATGCAACTATCCACAGTCTGAGAGCCTCCTATCTGATCCAGAAAAATCTCCCAGCCCAATGACCAAAGCAAACCAGACAGAGGTGACTGAGTTCATCCTCCAAGGCTTCTCTGAGCACCCTGAACTCCAAATCCCTTTATTTACCAGTTTCCTTTCCTTGTATATTGTGGCCCTCACAGGCAATGTCCTGATAATCATAGCCATTATGCTTAACATAAATCTTCATAGCCCTATGTACTTTTTCTTATTCAATTTGGCCACGATGGACATCATCTGCACTTCCTCCATTCTGCCCAAAGTACTGGAGGGGCTAATCTCAGAGAAGAACACTATCTCCTATGGAGGCTGTTTGGCTCAGCTGTACTTCCTCACTTGGGCCCTATCATCTGAGTTGCTCCTTTTCACAGCAATGGCATATGACAGGTATGTGGCCATCTGCCACCCCTTATATTACAGTACCATGATGAGCAAGACTCTGTGTAGTGTGTTGGCAGCTGGAGTATGGGGAATCTGTGCCTTCAATTCCTCTATACATACTTGTCTGATGACACGACTGTCCTTCTGTGGACCTAATGTGGTTACTCATTTCTTCTGTGAGATCCCTCCTCTCTTGTTGCTCTCCTGCACCTCCACCTACATAAACAGTGTCATGACTGTCTTGGCAGATGCCTTTTATGGAGTATTTAACTTCCTACTGACGTTGGTGTCCTATGGCTTTATTATCTCTAGCATCCTTAAAATCAGGTCAGCAGAGGGGAAGAAGAAAGCCTTCTCCACCTGCTCTTCCCACCTCATTGTGGCATCCATGTATTATACTGCTGTGTTCTATGCCTACATAAGCCCAGTTGCAAGTTACAACCCAGAGAAGAGTAAATTGGCTGGTGTGCTCTATTCTGTGTTGAGCCCCACCTTGAATCCCCTGATCTACACTCTGAGGAACAAGGAGGTTAAACAGGCCCTCAGGAAGCTCTTTCCTTTCCATAGAAATTAAATGATATAGAACTTGGAAAACATAGATATATGAAAATTGACCTTTCTATGCTATAAATATCAGATAACTAAATCTGTCTCTGTCATTCTGACAAAAATGTTTAGATATGTAAAAATGTAATTTAGAGTTGGTGAATAGAGAGTTTATAAACAAACTATCATGGGAAATAAGAGCAAAGAAAGACCACACTGAGGCTGTGGTCATCTAGGAAGTCTACTCTCTGGTGATCAGAGAGAATGAAGTGCTCCCTGAAAGAAAATAACCAAGACTCCAAAGATAAAAACATGAGGAAGAATGATCAGAAAAGGTAGATGGAAGAAAACCTGTGTGATAAAGAGTAGAAGAAAATGATACAGAGAAGACAAGGTAGAAGGATTATCTTGGGGGATATGTTATTGATATGAAACTTTTTGAGAAAAATTAATTGAAGGGATATAAAGAAAGTGAGCCTTTGTTAGTACGCTGCAAAGTGGAAAATTGGCACACAAAGATGAAAGGGAGGAAGAAAAAGAACAACTACACACATAAAGATAAAAAAAAAAAGGATGTTCTTCCTGAAGAGTGGTGAGGTGACTACTCTGAGGAGGAAAGATCTGCTTGCCCTTTTTGAAATGATAAAGGAGAAGCACAGAAACTGTCAGATGAAAGATCACTTAGGAAGGATCAGAAAGGGATAGTGGTTCCTATTGACTCTCTGTTAAGGGGTAATGAATTGGCTACTTTTCAAACTGATAACAAAAAGGTTGTTATCAGAGGCCTGTGGCTCTGTGACCAATAAAAAACAGAAAATCTTCCAATATTTTTCCAAGGAAATGAGTACTAACCACTCCTGGTGATTTGCATTATACAAATGAGATCATTAGAATGAAAGCATTACCAAAAATTATGAAGTCTTTGATGAGACACTGAAGATATGAGGCACAATTGTTGTTTTCATCATTTCCATTTCTACCCATTAAAAGTTTGGGATGCTGAAGAAGAAGAAAAAAATTACTTGAGAAAGAAGTAGTTGGCTTAGGAGATAGTGGGACTGGGATTTATGGACCATGGCAGACTCCTGGCCTGGAATGGAGTCTTCCTAATAAAAGCTTGCTGTTGCCTGCTGTCTTGGGTATCTGCTTTACTCAAACTACATTAGAGTAATGTTTTCAGTCATAGGTTAGGAAAGATATTGATAGAGAACTTCCAGAGTAAGAAGCCCAGGATGGTGAAGAGCCCTGAATCCATGCCTTATAAAGATTCATTGAAGTAGGGGGCAGCTAGGCAGTGCAGTGGATAAAGCACTGGCCTTGGAGTCAGGAGGATTTGAGTTCAAATTTCGCCTCAGACACGTAATACTCACTAGCTGTGTGACTCTGTGCAAGTCACTTAACCCCAATTGCCTCACAAAAAAAAAATCATTGAAGTAGAGATATTTAACCTGAAGAAGAGAAGATGGCAGGATTTATATGATGGTTGTCTTCAAGTGTTTTACTATCTGTCATATGTATGAGAGATTAGATTTGGCATCTCTGACCTAAAAGGGCATGTTAGAGGCAATGTGTAAAAGCTTGGGAAAAAAAAGCAAATTTAGGTTTGTTTTTAAAGGGGATTCTAATATTAGACTTATCAAAAAATAGAATATGTTGCCTTGGGAAATAGTGGATTCTTCCCTACTGAAGGTCTTCAGGAAAAGGTTGGGTGATCATTTTTGAGGGTACTGAACAAAAAGTTTACTTTCTCAGCCATGACTTGAATTAGATGGATGCTGGGATTCTTTTTATCTCTAAAATTTCATGATTCTATAATATCAGGCTCTTCCTTCTGTGAAAGGAGCTAGATGTTCTGAGGAGAAATGTTTTTCATGCTCATTCAATCAGGAAGCACATTTTGGAAAGAAACCTTGAGCACACTAGATTTCCATTCATCAGCCTCTCATCCTTCCCTGAAAGCTGGAAACCTGAAACCCAGAGTACAGAGATTCAATATCTGTATTCTCCAATATGAGCAAAGCCCTTACTTGGAGTTATTTTTGAAAGGTAGCCATGCATCCATTCAGCACTCCTTTGTTCCTGCCTTACCTGGTGTTGAGAAACCTATGACAAAGATAACTAATGTCATGCTTTCCACCAGGGAGTCACTACATTATCCAGAGTGGCAACCTCATGGAGGTTCAGTATACCCAATCCTGGGGTTCTAAATTCTTTATCAACTCTTGGAAAGACTAATTGTAAATCTTTGATTATCTTTACTCCAGAGAGGGAGTTTGGCACAGCAATTTCTCTCCCATTGTTCTGACTCCTCAATCCCAGCTATCCTGTAATTCTGCCTGAAGTACAAATTGTATAGGCATACTACTTCCATTCAAATGCATAATCCTACTCTAAAAATACTTGTCTGTTCCTTCCAGATTCAAGTCTAAATACATTCATGGAAGTCCAGCCCATTTCATTATGCCTTTGCAATATCTTTTCTATTTTCCACATACTCCCATAAATCCTCAGACTTTTGCCTGTCCTTTCACTGGGGCTATACTGCAATTTAATTCCTTAACCCGGTCCTACTCCAGGTTACTTACCATTCCTTAATCCCATTCAGATCTTCCCACAGTCTTTCTGTATAAAATATCAGTCTTGTCCCCATTAAATTGCTCATATTCTTAAAATCTGGTCCACTTGTATTGGTGTCAAAAATAGTGCAGACTCACTAGGAATCTCACCTACCCCAACCAGAGTTTTAGTAAACTGCTTGGACTGAAAGAAAGCTTGAGTGGTTGAATTCTTTTGAGGCAACCCAAGTCCTTTGCCCTTGCATTTTGGGGTTCCCAAGACCCCTAGACTGAAACAGAAAGGATGTTAAGAGGCATCTTCTCTGCCCCCTCACGTTTCTTAGAGGTTAAGTGAATTGCCTGAGGTTGCATAACTAGTAACTGGCAAAGCTAGCATTTGAACTCAAGACCTAGGACTCCAAATTACAGAAACAAAGCAATTTAGAATTAAAGGGATCTTGTCACATTGATGCTTTATTAAGAATCCTCTTCCAACAGACATAACAAGTTGTCAACCAGTCTTTGTTTAAAGAACTTCAATTGGTTAAGTGAAACCTCCACAAAGATGGAGCTCATAATGCTCCTGGCAAAGTCAATTACTTTGTTATAATCTTTCTGGGTTTCCCCATCATTGAAAGTTAAGCTTTCCCATTTTTTTTGGCTCCCATATTTTTTGCCACTATATTAAAGCTCTTATCATCTCATCATTTCCACAATCCCTGAATCTGGACCCTCTTTTACCAAAACCAGCCACAGGATCTGGAAGATTGAATCTCAGAGGGATTCTGGTGGAGTAATACATGTTAACTACATTAACCTCCTTAGACTAAGAAGATGGTGTAATCAGAAAGAGGGACAGAAATAGGATGTAGAATGTTGTCAAGTCTCTGAAAACCACAGAGATCTTGTACTTCTCCAGACACTTCCTGTAATAGGATGGAAGAATGTAGAAAATAATTTTATAGACACACACACACACCCCTATTTGTTTCTAATGGTAGCCACCTCTAGGGTGGTGGTGGTGGCGAATTTACATGCTAATTTTGTTGTATATTTGGAAGATATAATAAATTGTGCATAGTAGATTTAGTTTCATATACAATCGTCTTTTTATTATACTGTTATGAAAATCTTTGTTTTATTCCATAAATTAAAAAATAAACTTTTGTAAAAATATTTTTAAAAATTTTTTAAATTAGAAGGAAAAAAAGGGCCCAATACTACCAGATCTCAAAGCATGCTACAAAGCTGTAATCATCAAAAATAGTTTGGTATTGGATAAGAAATATGCAGGTTGATCAGTGAAACAATAGTCTAGTATGCTTTGTACAAAGGACATATAAAAGGACACTTCCCTTCTTCAGTTAGCCAAGTAAGAATTATCATCTTATTGTTGTTCTTCCTTCTCAAAGAGGACCAATGACATCAAGAGGGTGATATCTGGACTTGCAAATAAACTGGATGGGAGTAAGGCAGAGCTCCCGGCAAAGTGGTCAGCCTCACTCTCTTCTCCAGAGTCTTAGGAGGCCGGTGGTAAGACAAAGGTCAAGACTAGATGACCCAGGATGTAGCGGGTGACCTTGGATTTTCTAATTTAAGGTCTTTCCAAGATTTCAGTTAGTCTGAGGCCACACCCATTCAATGACTAAGGGCTAATTTAAAATTGAGACAAAAGATGGATCAAATTATCATCCTAAAGATCTGGAAGGAAAAGGCTCAGAGTTTCCAGGCAGAACAGATAAGAATTGCTATTTACACACATTCTAAAACCTTGAAAACCTAAACAATTAGCCTTAAGGGGGAGGGGCAGAAGGAGGAGGGGAGGGAGGGGAAGGAGTGGGGGAGGAGGAAAGAAATAAGAACCAGAATTTCTCAACTTTTTTTTCTAATTGGCATGTTGGGTCTCCAGAGGGCAGCTACTACTACTCTCAGATAACATGGTAGACAGTTAAAACAAAACCTCCTGGTTCATTCCTTCCCACAAATACACACAGCATCCATAGGAGGAGTAGGCTTAAACTTAGACCAGAATAGTAGTGAGGCACAGGAGTAAGAGATAATGTGTGATGAGGTTTAACTCACATCACCTGCTCTGAAAGTCCTTCTTTCTTTGTAGAGACCTCACTCAGAACCTTTGTTGTTTGTCCTCCCTTCTTGAAGAGGACCAATGCCATCAAGAGGGTGAAGTCTTGACTTGCCCTTGGATAGGATTTGAGTGAGGTAGAGCTGAGCAACATCTCAGTGGGCAGAAATATGGAAGTCATTCCTTCCATTTTCAATAATACTGCTCAGGAAGCTTCCTAGATCTAGTGAAATATGAAGTGTTTTTGTGCTTGGAGTTAGGAATCTGCCTCTTTGACTTCAGTCTTCAAACAGCCTCTGGCATGTGTTTGGCTGTAGTGGGGGCAGCTCTCCCCATTTTTCACACACATCCACAGCTTCTTCTACCACTTCCCCAATAAATGCCTTAGAATTGTCTGAAGCAGCAATGAGGACATTGAGAGAAGCCGAGGTGCCAGTAATAGACTGGGTCAGTTATGTAATAGTGCCTTTAGGGAATGCTGATTGACAGTACATTTCATTAAGGTTTATCTCTTCTTGAGATAAGGAAGAAACCAGGATTTACCCTTCTGAATTTCATCTTCATCTACTTTGTGCTTTTCTCTTTCCTTTCTTTAGTTTCTATCTTCATCTTCTTGGCTGCAAGAAGAAGTGATGATGAATCTTCCCTTCCAGTCCCTGTTAAATCTAGTGCTTCCTGGCCCTGGAGCTCCAAATCTTCAGCCACAGCCTCCTTGGAGGCCCTGCTCCCTTCCCAGTCCTTCTCCCAGGCAACGTTGTGAGGCTGGGCAGCTCCAGGGACTGGATCAGGG
The DNA here is from genome assembly GCF_900497805.2 of Vombatus ursinus. NCBI lineage: Eukaryota > Metazoa > Chordata > Mammalia > Diprotodontia > Vombatidae > Vombatus > Vombatus ursinus. Next base: position 330,125 of record NW_020944693.1, read on the forward strand.
GTGGCAGCGGCAGCAACGACCAGCTCTGTCTGGCCTTGTCCTGGGATGACTCACTGGGCTTGTCCATCACGGCCCCTCTGGGCTGAGGACAGTGTGGAGCCTTTCCACCAGTCCAGAAAGCAGCTGGATCCAGGTTGCCAAGCAAATAGACTTCCTGCGATGATCACGCCTGGATGACGACCCCTGAGGAACCTATCTGTACATTCTATGTGCTAGACAATGTGCTGAGTGTGAGGAGTACAAATACAAGCAAGAAAGACATTCCCTGCCCTCAGTGAGCTTACATTCAAATAAGGGAAGACAGTATATAAAAGGGAGCTGAAAAGAATGAAGCATAGGGGAGGATGCAAGATGTTTGGAACAGAGCCATGATTTTAAAGTCCAGAAAAATCAGTAACGGGGATGGGAGGGGAATGAAAACAGGACAACCTGGGCCATTTCACAAAATGGAATCCCCAGGAAGAACTCACCAATGAGAAAAGAGAGTGGGCCTTTCAGAGGGATATTTCATGGTGAACAGTGTCAAGAAGGAAAGGAAGACCTAGCAGGCAAGGAGGCCGCAGGAGCTGAGGGTAGTTGCAGGATGAGGTAGCAGTGAAGGCATGATTTTGAAGTCCATAGGACCAGCAATGTGGCTGAGAAGGGAATGAACACAGGCAGGCCTAGGGCCCTTCACAAAATGGTTGCTTTAGGAGGAACTCACCAGGTCATACAGCAAAATTGAGACTGAATCCCATTCCTTTGACTCCTGATTTACCAAACCACAATGTTTTTTCTCCTAGTGACCAAATTTCTGGTGGTGCATCAAATTGAACAGTTATAGCCTTGGATATAAATATACTGAATTCTTCTCTGTGGTATAGTAGAAATACTTGGAGCTGGAATACCTAGATCCAAACCCCAACTGCTTACTATGTGTGTGATTTGGCAAAGTCACTTAATAGCTATGGTCCTAAATTTTATTATATGCAAAATGAGGAGGTTGGTATTGATGACTAATATGGGCTCTTGTAGTTTTTAAAGGCATTATAAGATTAAATAGAAGGATGGATGGATGGCTGGGTAGGTGATATTGCCTAGAGGAAAACTTCCAATGCCAAAAAACAAACTTAGATTTAAGTTCAGGATAGACTAATGTTTGCCATAATTTGGATTTTTAGTACTCCAGTGAATCTATCAGCTCATTGGTATGGATACTCCTTCCAAAGATGGCACATACAACTTCTCTCCATGTTCTTCAAACCTGCCCATATTCAATTAAAATGCCAGGGAGCTTTATATAGATTGATATTTATGTGAGTACTAATTTAACAAATGATCACTTGCTATTTCTTGACCTTAAAACATAGTAGATCACTTTTTTGGGTAGCCATGCCTATTTTTGATGATATCTTTCTCTCTATCTTTTGTATGTATGCTCATTATGCCAACCATGCATCTCTCCATTTTGATTTCCTCAAAGAGTATAGTATATACCATAACTTTCAGATGTATAGCATCATAGGATGAATATTGATGCTAGAATTTTTTTTTCAGGGAGAGATCAGAGTCACTGAAAGTGCTATATGATTTTCTAAATACAATTCAGTCTATATTGTTCTGGTCATTCAATTCTATACCCTATTCATTGTCCATAAGCTTCCAATTATGTCTTAGTATATAGTCACGGAAGGGTTCCAGGAGAAGGTAGAATTGCGAGTATGCCCTTGAATTTCAGTAGATAGGTGAGGAACCCAGGGGAACATCACAACAGTTACCATCCAAAAGACACAATGTACAACATGCAGCAATGACACAGACGTATGAATGACCACAGTGTGTTTGGGGTAGGTAAATGAGTAAATTGGGCTAGCTGGAGTATAGATTTTATATAGGAAAATGAGGGTTATGAATGTACAATTTATGTACTAAAGACCAATTGTGAAAGCATAAAGTAATGTTTCTTATTACAGGTTTTCTGGGAAACATTGGAATGATTGTCAGGCAACTCTAAAAGTGGTGAAACAAAAGCAGCTGTCGGCAGGCAAAGAGGTTGTAACTGCATCACTCTTTCTCAAGGGTCATTTGGGAACATTTGGCATGTAAGGCCTTCAGGAGAGCAAAGTTTATGGCAGAGGGCCCAGCACAAATTTCACTTCTTTTAATTACTCCTTCAGGGCCCACTTATAGTAAAAATAATTAATAAATAAATATATTGGACAGTTCTCCCAAATGTCTTCACTGAGGGTAGAGAAATCTGTCACAGATGAATCACAGATTCAGGGGGAGAGATGTTTAAATATGAGTTGGCAGCCTCCTTTATATCCTATTTATGGACTTTCCCCAAAGTAGAGATGTCATGACATTGACTTCAACTTACAGCTATATCTGCTTTGATGGTTAACTAAGAAAGGTCTTCAGGAATCCAGAAATATAGAGGAGATTTATTCAGAGGTACATGTGAGTTTACCTGTCTAGGTTCATTCTATTGGATGTATATGTGAGGAAAAAAATTTTACCATCCCAGCACATTCAATTTCTGTCATTGTGGAAATCAACCTTTATGTGTCAGAAAATGTTTAGTTCTAATGGTTTGACCAATGTACAAACATTTTAATGACTTTTGGGGCCATATTGAAATGAAAACAAAATATCTATGTTTAAAATGCAAATAATAAAACTAATCAGGAAAATTCAAGAGAATTTAGGGTTCTGGGTTTTCATTTCAGACCTCAATGGTAAGAAATAGTTGGCAACCACTTTGTTTGCTATTTTCTTGTTTCTTCTTGGGCTGCCTTTGCCCCTGAGCTCAGTGTAATCCATGAATACATTGTGTAATGAAAAGAGGAAATCTAGCCTAGGTATCAGAACACCTCTGATCTAATGTTAGCTGTCAGGATAATTAGGTTGTGACTTTGGACAAGACATTAACTCTCCTTAGATCTCACTTTCTCCATCTGTAAAGTCATTAGGCTAGTCTAAAGTCCCTTCCAGCTCTGAAGATCTATTGGTAAGTCACAAAATATTCTGATCCTGTTTCCTGTTTATGAAATAACTTACTATAATAATATCCTTCTCATGAAAATAAAAGATAGGTTTACAGATTAACCACAAGGTATCTGTGGAAGAACTCCAGACTTCTTAAAGGCAAAGGTAAGAATTTGTCATTGTCATAGAATCACAGAATTACCAAAGTTAAGGGAAAGGTCACCAGAGGTCATCCAGTCCCATCACAGTTGAATCTGGAATACCCTCTGCACCATCACTGAGAGATTCTCATCATCCACTTTCCACTTAAAGATCTGCAGTGATGAGGAGCTTACTATCTCCAGAGCAGTCCATGTCATTGCTGGGCAGATGTAATTACTAACAGGTTTTACTTTATATAAGTAATGGCACAAATATATTTTTGATGACGAATGGGTGAAATGAATTGTTGGCACAATAAACTATCATTAAAATTAATTCATTTCTTAAATGGTATTAAAAATAAACTCTCCAGGGAAACTCCCTTCCAAAATAGATTCCTCATTTCAGAACATTGGGAATATAGATGGATTTTCTTGCATTTATAATATGTATTTTCACTGGCTGATCCCCATGCCAGAAATCCTCATTGTCCTCATCTCCATCTCCTAGCTTCCCACAGCCCTAGAGCTTCAGATCTCAACTACAGTGCCACCTTCTGGAAAAAGCCTTTCCTAGACCAGCTTAATCTTAGTGCCTTCCCTCGGAAACTGGCCTCCAGTTTCTACTGTTTATATCTTGTTCATACATAGTTATGTATGTGCTGACTCCTCTATTAGACTGTGAGCTTTGCAAGCAGGGGCTTTTTGCTATTCTCCTGGCATTTGGCATAGTGCCTGGCACATAGTAGGTGTTTAATAAATGCTAGTGACTGACTGGAATGAAGAAATGTGGAAAACACACTTTATTTCTGCCCTGTTATCTCTCCTTGAATTTTTTTTTTAGCAGTTCTATTCCTTATATATTTCTTCAGTATTCCTATTTGTAATGTAAGCATACATTATTAAACTACAAAGGTAAAATGTGAATTATATCTTGCTTACCATTATATTTGTCAACTCTGGTTAACAGTTTTGGGGCAAAATAATGCACTGTAGAGTAAAAGAAGTTAACTTGAGTGTGCCTTAAATTTTTTTTGAGTCAAAACAAAATTTATTAATGTGTTAAAAATTCTTACTATTTAGATAGTACCTTTCAAAAAGAAAAAATGCAATTATAATTTAAAATGTCTTTTTTCACTAGTAACATAATAGTATATTGGTACATGGCAAGATATAATGCCAATTCCCTTCATATCTCTAAAGAGAAAGTTGTGTGTTATTTTCTGAAGAAGAAATGACTGGTCAAGAGACAGCAGAATTTCTGTGGTCTTTCCATCTTTTATCTCTTTCTTAATCAGGATGATCCAAGACTATTTGAACCTTTCCATGCTATCGCAGTGAATTGGTAATTCTTCAAACTAATTGTTCCCTGCATAGGGATACCCCCCAATCAATTTGTTCATTCATGGTTTCCTTTGTTCCATACTTGTAAGTCCCTTTAGGACAAAATTCCTTGTATTTACATCATAGATGTAAGTGAGAGCTTAAAGAAAGGTGTCTTTTGAAGGATAGTTCATAACAAAAAATTGTTTTATTGTAGTTATATTGTATTTAATATATGCACACACATATTTATATATTTTATATGTGTGTGTAAAATATTTATTAATATGTACATACATATATGTATGAAACATGTATATGATAGACATATGTGTGTGTATATATACATATTTTATATATATATATATATATGAGAGAAGGAGAGAAAGGGAAGGAGGGGAAGGAAAGAGGGGATAGGGGACAGCAAGGAAGGGAGGGAAGGAGAGGGAGGAGAGACAATGAGATGAGGGGAAAGAAGAGAGAGACAGAAAGATGGAGAGAGGGAGAAAGATAGAGAGAGAATGGGGAGGGAGAGAAATGAGACAGAGAAAGAGAGAGAGTTGGGGGGAGAGAGAGAAAGACAGAGAAGAATTTTTTTTTTTTTTGCAGAGGGAACTGAGAAGAGACAGAAGTTTTATTTCATCTAGGTCTTACCATATTTCTTTTTATGCTTCATTTTCTTATTTCTCATGTTGCTATTATTTTTATTACATTTATATATCACAGTTTCTTCAAGCATTTCACAATCATTGGACTTATAGAAGAGTTATAGAACTGTTGGCATTTATAGAGCATCTTCAGGCTTGCAAAGTGCTTGACATATTAACTCTTATGATCTCATGGTTTATCCCCCCACCTTTTTTTTTGCTACTATTAATAAGGTTCATAGAATTATTTCTGTTCAGAATGGTCCTTCCTTCCCACCCCCATTTCTAATTTGATGTGTAGGATATTATTCTTATAGAAACTAGGTCAAAGGGCATGAAGAGTATTATGAGTCTTGTTCAGTATTTCCATATTGCTTTGCAAAAAGATTGCACCAATTCAGAGGCTAAACAGAAGGATAATAGAGGATCTGTCTGTTCATAGACCTACCAATTTGGAATTTTATCATTTTTAGTACCTTTACCAATTTCCTGCATATACTGTAATATCACAAAGTTGTTTTAATTTTTATTATTAAGATTCTAAGGGTATGACTTCTTGTGGTCATTGATGATTTATATTTTATTAAAATGTATGTATCTTTTTATAATTTTTCTTGATATGACTATACCGAATTCACTATTCTAACTCTTACAAACCTGGTTGTTCACAATAAATAATTACAGCATTTTATTTGCTTTTATTTTGTGTCTACTTGTGGGGGAGATTTTTGGTTTTGTCCTGTGACTCCCCTATTACCTTATTTTATTGGGGAGCAGAATTAAACATTGAAATAATGAGGGCTTTTCTTATAGTCTATCTTTAAGCTCTATTTTTGAAAATATTTTATATACTATATGGTTTATCTATTCTTTGAATGCTTATATATTCAGTTTTCAATTCCTTGTCTCTCTGCCTTTTTATATGAAATCATATTAGTGTCTCATTTAATTTCTTCTTCTTAAAGAGTTTTTTTAAGGCTTTCCATTTCTAGCTTGCCCTGTTTTGGATATTTTTAAAAATTTTGTGGTTTAGTGAAAAGAATACTGGCTTTGAGTCAACAGACCTGGGTTCATATCTTGTCTCTGACACTTGATACCAGTATGACATTGAACAAGTCAGTGGTTGCATGGAAATCGTTATTGGTCACAGTTGTAAAGGACAATTGATAAAAGGACAGAGTTTGATGGCTTACTTTTAATCCAGACACTCTATGCTCTCTTCGTTATTGATATTCAAACCTTCTCTGATAATAGTCTTTGTTGTCTAAATTTTTAAATGACTATCCTTTTCATTTGTTGTTTTCAGAAACTTCACTTTGTTTAGAAGCTGATTTTTTTCAGATTACAGAATCTGAGAACTGGGTCAGAACTCAGAGGCTACTTCAGAACACCCAGCACAGTGTTTGGCACATAGTAAGTATTTGATAAATGCTTGTTAGTTGATTAAGAGTTGACTTTTTGTTGCTGTTGTTCAGTCATTTCAGTCATGTCTGACTCTTCATGACCCCATTTGGGTTTTCTTGGCAAATATACTGGAGCGATTTGCCACTTTCTTCTCCAGCTCATTTTACAGATAAAGAACTGAGGCAAACAGGGTTAAGTGACTTTCCCAGGGTCACATAGCTGGTAAGCGTCTGAGGCTACATTTGAGCTCAGGAAGATGAGTCTTCCTGACTCCAAGCCTGGCACTCTATCCACTGTACCACCTAGCAGCCTGATAGTTGACTAGCATCTGATTAAAACATCCCATGTACAAGATCCCTGACCTGTAGTCAGGGAGCTTTAGAGAAAGACCTCTAGTAAGGGAGTGAGGTTGAAAAATATTATGAAATAAGTCTGGAAAGGTGGTAAGAGTCCAATTGTTGAACATCATAAATACCAGGCTTAATAAAGAGATTTATTTTCTCCTCAAAGCAGAGGGCAAGCACCTAAGGTTTTCAAGTAGGACAATAACATGGTGAAGGTTTAGAGATGTGAGGTGCACATATAATGATCATATATTCTTAATTAGCCTGAGGCTTCCATGAAAGTAAACACTGATTAGAAAGTCCTTTGCCTAAAAAAATTCACGTGTCTGAAAATTATTATTTAGTCATAACTGGCTCAAGTATTTTAACTAAATAAAATAAATCCAACAAAGTAATCAATACTTAGAAGAAAACTCATCAAACTAATCAATTTGGTCTGTGATAAAATCACTGTGTATAAAATCACTTTCTCAGACTTGTAAATTTCTTGAGAGTAAGAATTACTTCATTCTTTGTATATGTATCACTACCACTTAGGAAAGTGCCTGGCACACAGCAGGTGCTCAATAAATGCTTGATTGACTTATTAAAGTAATTTAGCAGCTTTCACCTCCTCTTTCTTTGGTTTTCTTGGACATCTGATTTGTATACAAATTAAAAGTAGACTCCAATCTCAGTTTCAACCTTTACTAGCTGTTTGAGCACAGGCAAGTTCTTCTCTCTTCGTCCTGCAGCTTCCTTATCTGAAAAACAGGAATAATAAAAATATATATGATACTAACATGTGGCACTCAGCTTGTGAGATTTGAATACAATAATTTATGTAAATCCCATTATGGACTTTAAAACTCTATATGAATGTCAAGCTATTACCAAGGATGGATTTTGCTTCAGTTACATCATGTATTTTTTGTCATGTATATGTAAGAAGTAAAAGGAATGAGAGGGATATCATTGGTAAATCAAGATGGATAAAATGCCAAGTTAGAGGGACAAATGGAAAAATCATAAATTCAGCTTAAAACTTTTTCTTATAGAAATGAACTTTTTTTCCTTTTATATATGGCTATTTCAATTATAGAGAAGTGGTTACTATAAACAAGGGTGTTTTTTTTTAAGCCAAAAGAGAAAATATACTTTATTTAGTCTTATAGAAGTTCTCCTTTAAGTCAGAGAGAAAGATATATTATTATATATTATATATTTATTATGAATAATTTTCCTCAAGATGCCTATGGCTATCAGAAGAGCAAGTCCTTATTCTCATTAAGAAGAAAAAAACCAGCATAAGCAGTTATGGATTTTCACAAAATAAAATAACTATTGGAATGCCACTTTCCTCATTAGATCATGAACATCATAAAGGCAGTGACTATATCTCATTTTGCCTTTATATCTCCCATACCTAGCATGGTGTCTTGCTCAAAGTGGATGTAAATTAAATAGTGAATTGAATAGAGACATTGAAGAAGTATGAACAATATGTAATTAAAAGCTATTCCCAAAAAATTAAATGGAAGAAGTTAATAATTGTCCACAACTACTTTTCAGAGTTAGAGAATTATACTTCTGCCAAACAGAAAACAACTTGGGTGAGGAGAAAGGAATGGGAAGGTAAGTATATGTAGTGGTTACTGTCAGGGTTGAGCAATGCTACAAAGATATCACTGGACAGATTCTCCTCCAATCCCCATTTAATGACAAAGTTTCTATGAACAAAGGAGGAAATGATGTTGGTTAATATAGCAAGAATTTAAAAGAGAATGCAAAAGAGGCTCAAAAATATTAATTGTTGGATATTTTGATACTATAATAATAATAGTTCACATTTATAGAGTATTTTAAGATTTGCAAAACCCTTTTCATACATCATCTCCCTCATAGTAACTTTGTAAAGTAGGTCTTAATATCAGTCCCATTTTACAGATGTGAAAAGTCAGGCTCAAAGAAGTGTATGAAGTGGGATTTGATGGTAGGTCTTTTAAACCTAGTATTCCATCATTCAGTCTTTCAAGGGATACCAGTGACACTAAGCATGTCTCAAAATCATGTTAAAATTAACCATCACAATATGAAATTAGAAGTGTTCTATGGGAAGATAAGCACAACTACAGTTGCTGAGAATATGCCAACTCTATAATGTTCCTAAAACAATGACACATAGAAAAGAAAAACAACATTAGCCTTAATTCAACATCTTTGATTTCCTTTTCAAGTTCAAATGCCAAATATTTGTAGTTCAGAGACAAAGCCAGACCTGGATTCCCGAATATCTGAGTTAGTATCCAGATTCAGATATTTACCAGAAGAGTTGTTCTGGTCAAGTAACTTAACCTGTTTGTCTCAGTCTCCTCATATGTAAAATAGGGAGAGTAATAGCACCTATTTCCCAAGGTTGTTGTGAGAATCACATAGGATGATAATTGTAAAGTGCTTAGCACAGTGCCTGGCACATAATAAGTAATATAAAAATTTTAGTTCTTTATCATCTTCATCATCATCATTGTTGTCATTATTATTATTATTTATATAGTTCATGAAGCTACCCAGACTTCAAGGATCTCCTGCCTCATTCACAACTCTGCCACACGGACGGCTATGATCAATGAGACACAGGCAGTTCAGTTCATACTGCAGGGCTTCTCTGAACACCCTGAACTCCGGATCCCCTTATTCATTTGTTTCCTCTCCTTGTATATGGTGGCCCTCACTGGCAATGTCCTGATCATCACAGCCATCGTTTTCAACTCAAGCCTCCATAACCCCATGTACTTTTTCCTTTTTAACTTGGCTGCAATGGACATCATCTGCACCTCCTCTGTTCTTCCTAAAGTACTGAAGGGGCTGCTCTCAGAAGAGAACACCATCTCCTATGGGGGCTGCATGGCCCAGCTCTACTTTCTCACTTGGTCTGCATCATCTGAGTTGCTTCTGCTCACTGTCATGGCTTATGACCGTTATGTGGCCATCTGCCATCCGCTACATTATGGCACCATGATGAGCAAGACACTTTGTAGTGTGTTGGCATCTGGAGTGTGGGGTCTTTGTGCCTTCAATACTGCAATACATACAGGTCTGATGATTCGCTTGTCTTTCTGTGGATCCAAAACTGTTACTCATTTCTTTTGTGAGGTTCCCCCTCTCTTGCTTCTCTCTTGCAGTCCTACATATGTGAACACAATCATGATAGTCCTGGCAGATGCCTTCTATGGAATACTGAACTTTGGGCTGACATTGGTTTCCTACTGTTTAATTATCTCCAGCATTCTGAAAATAAGGACAACAGAAGGAAAGAAGAAAGCATTCTCTACCTGCTCTTCCCATCTTATTGTGGTGTCCATGTATTATACTGCTGTGTTCTATGCCTACATAAGCCCAGTCTCAAGCTACAGCCCAGAAAAGAGTAAACTGGCTGGTGTGCTATATACCATGTTGAGCCCAACCTTGAATCCTCTGATTTATACTCTGAGAAACAAAGAGGTCAAACAGGCCCTCAGAAAAATCCTCCCTTTCGTCAAAAACTAAATGGTGCTGTAAGAAATGACAAAAGGGATGGATTCAAAGAAACCATGGAAGGCTTGTATCAACTAATGCAGAGTGAAATAAGCAGAACCAGGAGGACTTTATACAATAACAACATTTTAGGGACAAAAAACTTTAGTAAATTTAAGAATTCTAATCAATGCCATGACCAACCATGATTCCAAAGGATTAATAAAGGAACCATGCTACCTACCTCTTGAAAAAGAGATGATGGATTCAAGATACAGAATGAGACATATAGCTTTGGACAAGGACAATGTGAGAATTTATTTTGTTTGGCTATGAATATTTACTACAAACATTTTGCTTTTTTCCCCTTAAACTTAGGGGCGGGTGAGAGGAAGAGCAGATAAATTCCTTTTAATTGAAAAATTAAATGAAAGAGTGAAAAAAATCAAATAACTACTTATAATTTCTTCTTCTTTGGTGAATGTGAATGCCTTGAGGGCAGACTATCTTCATTCTTGTCTTTGTATATCTAGTCCCTTACATAGAGCCTAGCAGTTAATAGGTGATTAATAAATTCTCATGAATTGAATTGAATTGAGATAAAGGGACTAACATGAAAATGGATATTCCCATCCAAGTCCTTACATAGATAAATCTGTCTTCCACTACCTGACAAAAAAATATGGGGGCAACTAGGTGGCACAGTGGATAGAGTACCGGCCCTAAAATCAGGAGGACCTGAGTTCAAATCTGGCCTCAGACCAAACACTTGACACTTACTAGCTGTATGACCCTGGGCAAGTCACTTAACCCCAATTGCCTAAAAAAATTACGTGAATATAAATGGAATTCAGGGATAGAACATATGAGAAATGCAAGCAAACACCTGTAGGAAAGTAGCGTCAGGAAAGACAACATTCAGTTTCAGGGATTTGGGAGTGACTACTCACTCTCCAGAGAGAATAAAGATTTCCTTGAAATAAAGGAATAAGTGCCTCAGAGAGAAAGCAATGCAAGGATAAGGAATCTGGAGAGACCAAGGGGGAATCACAAATCATGTTAAAAACATTGGAAGGTGGAAAAAATTTGATAAAGAATGGAAAGACCATTGAATCTTCAGAGACTTTAGAAAGGAAAGGTCTAGAACCTTTGGAAGGTCAGTCAGTCAGTCAAATAATATTTACTAATTTCTTACTATATGTTAGGCACTATTATAAGTGTTGAGGAGGAGTTTCTTGTGCTCTAAGGAATTATGACGTATTCTTTTAATTAAGGACAATGTTGGAAATGAAACCTCAATAAGTCAGACCTCCATTCAATAGACTTTCACCCTTTCTCCAAACTCCTGTAATCCAGAAATCATAGCAAAGAGACACATGGCTTATTCCTTCAAACAAGCAGCCAAAGCCTACCTGGGGAGGAAACTATGTAGAAATCAGTAATCCATTCAGCATCTTCGCCTTGTGTCTTCATTTCATGCCCAGAAGCCAAGAGAAATGACTTCTGTCTCTATCAAGGAGTCAGTGACCTTGTAGAGTCATAGAATGCAAATCATCAAGGTTATGAATTACAGCTTAAACTCAGGGGAGAAATAACTGAATCTATTACTAATTTGGGTCTAGAAATAGAACACGCTGTAGAAATGTAACTCCTATTATATAGGCTCCCCAGGTCTAGTCATCAATTATTTCTGCATATAGTGCAAATAGAATGATAAAACTCCCTCCTCCCCTCACTCTCAACCCTAGTCTTTTCAAACCTACTTCTACCCAGTTAAACTACAAACATTGACTCACCCATAGCCTTGCCTATTCAATTATGCATATACTGAACTATTATCTTTAGCTTCCTATATATCCTCAAACTTTTCAGTCAATAATCCTTCCACATCTCACCTTGACAAAAATGTGACTCTACTACTGAGGACACTGCATCTTTTTCAACCCATTACACAAGTGGTCACTCCTCATTCCTCTAAACTGACAGGGTCAAGAGGAACACAAGATGACATATTTAGGCCCGGAAGGGATACTGGGGGCCATATATTCCATCTACTAATTTCAAAAATAATGGCCAAATAACTGATTTCACCAAAGTCAAAAATCTATTAAGCAACAGAGCTAGGACACAAATATTCAACAATTTTTCCACTGCAGAGCAACATACCTAGTCTTTGCTCCCTGATTCCTCTTTCAGACACCATGTTGAGCCCCACCTTGAATACTCTGATCTATCATGATTCTCAGTGATCTTTTTTCTATTGATGTTTATTAAAATGTTTTACCATACTTCCTTCTTGATTCTTATTATTACCTATTAACTCCACATTCATTCTCAACTTTTTATATAATTTTGTTTGTTGTTTGTATTCTCTCTCTCTATAACTACCAAAGCAATCTCAAAACATATGAATTCTCAACTGTATGTCACCTTGGCAGCATTCCCTATCTTTTCTATCACCCACTATAACATCCCTCTCACCAGCATCCCCACCACGGTACAGAAGATGAAATGGGGTAGCAAACAGTTACTGTTTTTGCCTTCTCAAATACCCCAATTTACTTTTGTATAGTTCCAATTAAGGGTTTTCTCCCTTTGATTATATCAAGCATAAATTTATCTTTTGGTAACTTCCAGCCATTTGTCTGCCCTCTGATGTCAAAAAGATGACCTCACTGATTTCCTTCTCAGAAAATAATCAACTAAACTGGATCCCAGATTGACCAGTTTCTTGAATTGAGTGTAGAGGAAATATTTGACAGAAAAACTACCTGATCATACCTAAGCAGAAAATATGAGTATTATGCAATAAAAGATTTCCTTTTATTTGAAAATCATTGTGTGTTTTTTTAATAAAATATGATAATGGTATTCCCACATACAGGAAATGTTTAAAGAGACTGAATGAATTATAGAGAAAAAGGACTACGAGTACTTCTCTCCTGAGAGACTGAATTTAATTCTAATCTTATAAAGAAATAGGGGGAGAATCCTTTAGAAGCAATTTTGGCTGCTATATGAGAAAACTAAATGGCTGTACTTTTTGTCAAGACTGAGGAGAATTAGCAATATCAAGATGATTAGAGATGATCTTTCTCACATATAATATATTGTAAATCATTATAAATAGGTTTGATTTATGGCTTGTGAAACAAATTTTATAGCCCATAACCTTGGCATTTAAAAGTCAAAACATATGTGCCCTGGCCACAATGTGTTCCATATATGTGTGCCCCTATACATGTAGGCATAAGCTACACAAGTGAGTGACTGTTTCCTTCATGTTTCCCATACGTATCCATGTTTCCCAATTATGACACATGTATTTGTGAGAGAATGTGCCCCAGGTTTATATTGGAAATGTTTCATTCCTACTTTTATTTCAATAAATTCTTTTTCATTGACTTAAAGGTGTCTTCTGGCTGACTAGTATAGATAAGCACATTTGTGGAGGCTCAAAAATTGTCATTGTGAGTGGATACACACCTATAAAATACCTCAAATCAAAGTAGAACTTTCTGGTGGATTTATGTGCAACACAGGGAGGGTAGGTTAGGTGGACCCAGGTGGTACAGGGCTAATAATAACACTGTCCACTTCATAAGAAAGTTATGAAGATTAAGAGCAATTAAGTATGAAAAAGAGGGAATCAGAGCCCAGATGGTGGAGTAAAGGCAGGGACTCACCTGAGTTATCCTAAATTCCATCCAAACAACTTTAAATAATGCCACAAAATGAATTCTGGAACAGCAGAACTCAAAAGAATGAGGTGAAAAAAATTTGCAGCAGAAGACAACTTAGAAAGTCAACAGGAAAGGTCTGTCACACCAAGCTGAGAGTGGAGCACAATTTTCAGTGCAGGCTGCAACAGAGTAGGCTGTTGGGGGTGGCTACCTGGAGGCAGTAGCTTTCAGAGCCCACATAAAGTAAGCTTATCATACAAGTGGTCAGAAGGAGATTATAGAGGACCATTTGTTGGAATTAGGTGAAGGACTCCGTTGTATTGCCCATACACAGTTCTGGGTCACAGTGCCACGGTGAGGAGAGGCACTAGTAAAAGCAGATACCTAGGTCTCTGTTCAAGAGTAGAAAAGTGTATTTATGGTCATTCACAGATCAGAGTATGGGCCAGGAGAATGACGAACACATCTCTCTTTAGATAATACCACTTTGGAAGAACTAAAAGCTTATAGACCCAAAGAACTAGCTCTGAAAACAGTTGCACAAAAAAAATAAAATAAAATAAAAACTTAAAGCTTGGGACAGTGCCCCTCTACCCCAGGAGTAGAACCCACTGTTAGCATAAAGTTAAAAGTCAAGAAATAGGCTAGAAAATGACCAACCCCCCCAAAAAAAAACCCAAAGACAGAAAGTTACTATGGAAACAAAGGAAGATCAAAACACAAACTCAGAAGAAGATAGCAATGTCAAAACAACCACATGTAAAGAAAAATGTAAATTGGTCTCCACCTCCCAAAAAGAATTCTTGGAAGAGCTCAAAAAAGGATAGTAAAAATCAAATAAGAGAGGCAGAGGTAAAATTGGCAAAAGAAATTACAGAGATGCAGAAAATCATGAAAAGAGAGTCAATAGCTTAGTAAAAAAGGCACAAAAATACTGAAGAAAATAACAAATTAAAAAAAACATAATGGGCCAAATGGTAAAAGAAGCACAAAAATCCAATGAAGCGAAGAACTGTTTAAAAAACAAGATTATTCGCATGGAAAAAGATGAAATTCACCGAAGAAAATAACTGCTTAAAAAGTAGAATTGGACAAATGGAAAAGGAGATACAAAAGGTCACTGAAGAAAACAATTCCTAAAAATTAGAACTGGGCAAGTGGAAGCTAATGACTCTATGAGACATCAAGAAATAATAAAACAAAAACAAAAGAATGAAAAAATAGAAGAAACTTTGAAATATCTCATTGAAATTTGAAATCGAAACATTCTCTCTTGAAAGACATCCCATAATGAAAACTCAGGAATGTTATAGCCAAATTTCAGAGTTCCCAGGTGAAGGAGAAAATATTGAAAGCATGAAGAAAGATACAATTCAAATATCATGGAGCCACAGTCAGGGCAACAGAGGATTTAGCCACTTCTACATTAAAAATCGGAGGGCTTAGAATATGATAGTCCAGAGGGCAAATGAGCTGGGATGACAACTAAGAATCACCTACCCAGCAAAACTGGATAATATTTCAGGAAAAAAATGGATATTTAATGAAATAGAGGTTTTTCAAGTATTCCTGATGAAAAGACCAGACCTGAATAGAAAATTTGACTTTCAAATACAAGACTCAAAAGAAGCATTAAAAGGAAAAAGAAATCATAAGGGATTAATGTTTATGTCCTACATGGGAAGGTGATACTTGTACCTCCTAAAAACTTTAGCATTACTAGGGGAGGCGTTTGAAGGAGTCTAGATAGGGAGCTTGGATGTGATTTGAATGTTATGGGATGATATCCCCCAAAAATAAATTAAGGGGTTGAGAAAGAAGGATGGACTGGGAGGAGGGGGAAGGGAGAGATAGAATTGGCCAAATTATCTCACATAAAAGAGGTAAAAAAAGAGCTTTTACAATGAAGGGGAAGATGGGGATAGCAGGAAATACTTGAAGCTTACTCTCATCTAAATCGGCTCAAAGACGGAATATCATGCATATTCAGTTGAGTGGATATAGAAATTTATCTTATCCTACAGGGATGTGGGAGTTGGGGGACAAAAGTAGGAGGGTTGATAGAAGTGTGGGTAGATTGGGGAAGGTGATGGTCAGAAGTAAAACACTTTTGAAGAGGGACAGGGTGAAAGGAGAGAGAGAGGGATCAGCAATGCCACTATTAGGTCTGTATCCCAACAAAAGAAAAAGTCCTACATGTAAAAAATATATATTTACAGCACCTTTTTTTGTGGTGGCAAAGTGTTTTAAAATCAAGGGGATGCCCTCAATTGAGGAATGACTAAGTTGTGATATAGAACTGTGATGGAATGCTATTGTGATAGAAGAAGTGACAAGAAATCTGCTTTCAGGAAAACCTGGAAAGAATTAACTGCAATGATGGATAGTGAAATGAACAGAACCCCAAGATTATTGTACACAGTAACAGCAATACTGTATGATGATCGCTGTTAATGACTTAGCTATTCTCAGCAATACAATGATCTAAGACAATTCTAAAGAAATTATGAAAAAAAAACTGCCATCATCTCCAGAGAAAAAACTGATGGAGTCTGAATGCATATCAAAGCCTACTTTAAAAAAAAAAAAACTTTCTTCACTTTTATTGTTTTTTTCTTTAGTCTGTGTTTTCTTTTACAACATGATTAGTATGGAAATATGTTTTACATGACTGCATGTATAACCTATATCAAACTGCTTGCCTTCTCATTGGTGGGGGAGGAAAAGGAGAAGTGGAGAAGGAGAATTTGGAATTTGAAATTTTAAGAAATGAATGTTAAAATATTATATATGTAATTAGGGGAAAATGAAATATTTGAAGTATGAAAAAATATTTTGAAAACCTTAACACTGTATAATTATCAGCCAAGTTTCTTAGTTATGAATTAATTTTATTTAACTTACTCTCTGTCAAGTAGAGAAATTGGAAACATTGATTTACAATCAAACAAATGTGGTAGGAAACCTTTTCTCTGGACTGTGAACTCCATACAAATGATATACTACATTTGGGACTTTAATTATTCCCCCAAAACCACATCATTTTCATTTTGTTAAGATCTTGGCAGAGGATCATTTAGGACTTGGAGAGGAAATTAAAATGTAAACAATAAAAGGATAAATATAGTCTTGGTGTACTTCCAAAAGTGACCAATTAACTGCTTGAAAGTAATCCCCCATTGACCATACTTTGTTCTAACTCATCCTAATTGTGTCAGAGTCTATCTGGTGTTTCCCATGGGGCTTTTCTGTTTCATCATAATAAATAATCAAATGGGTAACATATCAAAAAAGCTGTTGGTCTTTAAAGTGAAAAAATCTTCATCTCTACAAACAATGGGGTAAGGTCCTAATTATGGATACATGGGAAATGAGATTAGAAATTGTCATATGATGGTTTTGGGTCCTTGAGAAACACTGTAGCAGTTTACCTGAAGGAAAAAGAGTCTGCTTATAACAAAGACATGGTACCTAAAGTCTCCTCCTTATTTCAAGCTCATGCAAAGGATTCACAGGGCCTTGCCCTAAGCAGGCAGAACAGGAAGGCAGGATTTGAAGGAGGAGAACCAATCATTTCTGCCAAATCCCCCAAAACATCTTGACATTTCTTGGAGCTAGCCTGGGAATTCAAAAGCCAAGGTTGTCATGGAGCTAAAATCCTGAGATCTGGACTTTCTCAATGAAAAGCCCTGGCTTTGTTGGGAAGAACATCAAATGCAAAACAGAAAAGGAAACTAAGTAAAGGCTCAAGGCCATATTAAGTTCTGGCTGAGGAAAAATGATTGCATATTTTTTTGTCCTTCTCTCAAACCAAAATCTCAACTGTAAGAACTTGTTCCTCTTGTCTATACCTCAGCCAGGAAAAATCACTTGACTTGGTAGAAGTTCACAACTGCCCAAGGACAAAGGTGGCACTTCTGAAAATAGCCCCTGTGAGAATATCTTCCCTTGGTCTCCTTGCTCATATAATGGTTCCCTAGCCCATCCATCACCCCCAAGCCTGCCTATCCTGAAGTAGAAAAATAGAGTTGATGTAAAGGAACTTGTGAGCTAGGGCTTCATTTTATTTAGTCTTTTCTGTTGTGTCTGACTCTTCATGACCCCAGCTGGGGTTTTCTTGGCAGAGATACCAGAGTGGTTTGACATTTCTTTCTCTAGGTCATTTTACAGATGAGGAAACTGAGGCAAATAGGGTCAAGTGATTTGCCCAGGGTCACACAGCTAGCAAGTATTTGAGGCCAGATTTGAAGTCTGAAAGATAAGTCTTCCTGACTCCAGTTCTGGTGTTCTATCCATTGCACCCCTGGGACAACTCAACGTAAGATTGAGGCAGCTAGGTGGTGCAGTGGATATAGCACCAGCCATGAAGTCAGGAAGACCTGAGTTCAAATCCGGTCTCAGACCAAACACTTGACACGTACTAGCTGTTTGATCTTGGGCAAGTCACTTAATCCTGACTGCCTCACCAAAAAAAAAAAAAAAAACAAAAACAAAAGAAAAATAAAATAAGATGGCTGAAGGTAAAGTTGAGAGAAGGAGATTTGAACAAAACAAAACAAAAAAGAAGTGAAAGGTTACTACTGCTTGGGGAGAAGAGAAAAATGGAAAGAAAACTGAAAACTGTCAGGCAAGCTAAGTCAGAAGAGAAATACCATAATGCATCTGAACCAACCATATCAACTCCAGTATCAGATTTCTTTTAATTTTTTGGTAATAATTCATTCAATAAGTCAGTCAACAAACATTTAATAAGTATTTTTTATATACTATGCACAGTGCAAAACACTGGGTATAAAAGGAAAGGCAAAAAACCATCTCTCAAGGGACTCATATGCTAATGGGGGAGACAATGTGCAAATAACTATGGGTATACAGCATATATAACATGTAAATGGAAAGAAATCTCAGAAGGAAGACCCTAGCAATTATCTATTTATGCTTGTCCTTTCAAAATTACACTTTCATTTGGTGCAACATTCATAACCAGAATCTATGCAATCAAGCTAGCTATGATGGATATGTAATGGGGGCGGTGTGGGCAAGGCACACTAGACTGGGAGTCAAGTTGGGTTCTTCTGGTAGCTGTGCAATTAACAAGTTGTGTGCCTTTGGACAAGTCACTTAACTGCTGAATTTCCCATCATGTGACAAGGAAGGCCTCGATAAGTGAAGCTCCCTTCAATCTCTATATTTCAGTGGTTCTACCCAGTACATAATAATGACTATCCAATTCTTCATTGTTTCCAGAGAGTTAAAGCCAGATGACATAAGGTTTTCATATAATGTATCTGATGAACTTAATAACTGCAGAGACTAAAGATATGCCAAAGAAAAACCCTGTGCGGACTTAAGAAGTTTCATTCCCTGCACATTTACCTAAAGGAGATATGGTCATTTTGGTTTTGTGATCTTAATTCTTCTTGCTTAGGATATACATGAAATAATAATAATGTTTACAACAACATTTATTTAGTGCTTTAATTGCAATGTGCTTTACAAATGTCATCTTAATTTATTCTCAGAACTGAGAGATAGGTATTATTGTTACTCCCATATTACAGATGAGGAAACTGAGGCAGACAGAGATTGAGTGACTTGCACAAGGTTACACAGCCAGCAAGTAGCTGTGGGCAAATTTGAACTGAGTCTTCCTGACTCTGTGTCTAACATCCTACACACAGCATCACCTGGACTTACAATTTGAGCCAGAAACTCATTTATAATAAAAATCACTTCCTTGAAGGCAAAGTATTCTATGTAAGGAGGCACTGAGTAATGTTTCAAAGTCATTCAGAAGACATAGCTCTATACATGAGTTTCCTGATCCTGGGCAAATGAATTATTCTGTATGAACTCCAGCTCCTTAATTGTTTAAAAGGGAGAAAGAAGGGAATGGTACCTTTCTAGCCCACATAGTTTTGAAAGACCAAATGAAATTGAATTTTATTATTTCATGACAGCATTTTGTAAAAAACAAAAATCCATTATGTTACTTTGATATTTATTCTTTTGTATTTGTGGCCCCAGCATCTATCAGAGTACTTGTAATATAGTAGACACTTAAGAAATATTTGTTGATTGGCTGATATAATAAAAAGTATATTTTTGAACATTGTGAGATCTCTATGGCAGACTAAGTATTATTATTTAATATATTTCTAGCTTGTATTTATGATAAGCTTTAACATTTCAAAGCTCTTTACAAATATTCCCATTTAATCCTCACAACAAACCTAGGAGGTAGGTGCTATTATTATTCCCATTTTACAGGTGAAGAAACTGAGGCAGAGGTAAAGTGATTCATTTAGGAACACACATCTATTAAGGGTTTAAGATCACGTTTGCATTCAGGTCTTCCAGACTGAAGATTCAGTAATCAATCTACTAAGTCACCTAGCTGCCAACCACAGTCTGTCAAAGTTTCATTGCCATAGTCAGTGAATTCTAGTAATGAGCCTCACCAATAGCTAGGCTGATGCTCAGATGATAGACACGAAGTTGTAATGAATTGTCAGCTTCATTATCCAAACATTAATTGAATAAATATTTTACACATGAATTTATCACCAATCAATGTTATAAGTACACAGATCATTTTAAAAACTAAATATTGAAATATTGAAATTTAAGATAGGGCTATACTCATTTTCATCTTCTTGGTTTAGATAACTTATCAGTTTACATATAGTATCTCCTCAGCAGAATACAATCTCCCCAAGGGCAGGAACTGTTTTTTTTTTATTGTATCTTTGTATCTTCAGTGCATTGCATATAGTAAGTACTTAATAAATGTTTGTTGGATTAAATCAGATTGGATTTATTAATTTACATGAGACAAACTATCCCCATGTATTTAAAAGCATCCTGTCTGAAGATATACAAATGAATTCAATGAATTGTAAATTATTTATTTAATTTTGTAAGTCCTGGTTTTGCTTTAATAAACCTTTATCCTATGACTTTGTAAGATGACCCTTTGCACTCTCTACACACTCACCAAAGAAGCTATTAATTATTATATTCCTGATCCCAGGGACTGTCTTTTGCCTTTCTTTGTGTCCTCAATGTTTAGTACAGTACCTGGCACATGGTAGGTACTTAATAAATGCTTATTAATTTATTGTTCAATCCCTATGTTATATCATAGATTTCATCCTATACCTTCCTGTCTTTAGGCTTTTAATTCATTCTGTCCCCCATGGCTAGAACAACCTCATCCCATATACTCTCTTTTTGTCTTAGTGCAGAGATGTTAATATGTGTGGGTTTATGTGTGTGTGATGGCCGTCTTTGGCAGTCTAATGGGGTCCATGGATTCCTCTAAATAGTACTTTTAAATGCATAACATCAAATATGTAGGATGGGCATGGTAGTAGATGCCTATTGTCCCTGCTCCTGGGCAGGCTGAGATGTAGATTCATCTGAGCTCTTGGGGTTCTGAGGTGCAGCAGGGCTTGAGCTGAGCGGATGTTGGTGCCGGGTCCAACACCAAGGAGCATAGTTACCTAGAATGAGGCACATCAGCCCTGGTCAAAAAGAGAGGAGCTAATTAGCAGTGGAATTGAGCTGTGGGTGGCTGCTGAACTTCCAACCTGGTGCAAGATATGGAGGTTCACTCTACAAATAACAATTAAATGAAAAAGAAAATATATAGGATTGCAAAAGGACATAATTATGCTGAAATATTGAAATTTACAAATTAAGTTCATGATTTCCAGGTTAAGAATACCTAGTGGTGGCATCTTTCTAAATCCTTCAAGGTTCACCTCAATTACAATGCTGCTTCATCCATGTTGGTAACCTTATCCCCTTCTCCTACTATCTTCCCGCAAATAGGAAGGGTAATTCCTACATTGAATCTCTCAGGGCACCCTATTTGACCATGCCTGAAAATTTAATAATTGTCCAACTGTATAAATTATTTGAGTATATTTCCCACCCCCTCACCCAATTTAAATAACCCAGCTATCTTCAGGCATGATGGATATTAGTTGCCCAGTGCAACGAGAATGGCACTTTAAAGATCCCACTTCAGTTAAAAGCTTATTGAGGCCAAAGACTGAATGGCAGTAAGCCTGTGCACCCTTGTTCTTACCATAATACAATGCACATAATTAGGGAAAATTAAATGTATGATGAACTAAAAGACTTTTTCCGTTTTATAGGTTCCAAAATAAGATGGTAAAATGGGAAATAAGACAAATGTTGAGGAATTCATCTAAGAGTGATTTCCTTCTGTCCAGCCCCTCGAGAAAGTCCCCTTTGTGGTCCTTCTACTGCTATACCTTCTTTCTATCATAGGAAATACAGTAATAGTCACAATCATGTGGATGGACTATCATCTGCAAATACCAATGTACCTTTTTCTCGGTGGTTTCTCTTTCCTAGAATGCTGTTTTACAACAAGTGTTATTCCCAAATTGCTGGCAATCTTTTTCTCAGATGTGCAACCATTTCCTTTGCTGACTGCCTCACTCAAGCTTTTGTCTTTCTTTCTCTTGGGGTCACAGGCTTCTTCCTAGTGTCTGTGATGTCTATGGATCGATACACGGCAATTTGTAACCCTCGGCATTATCCCAGGATAATGGCAATGAGGGTCTGTTTCCTTTTGATCCAGTTCTGTTGCAGTATGGAAGTCATTGTGACAACTAGTGTGGTTGTAAAGGTATCTCAGCTATCTTTCTGAGGCCCAAATATCATCAGACATTTCTTATGTGATCTTGGTCCTCTGACACAACTCGCATGCTCTGACACAAGTTTTATTGAATCATTGGCTTTTTTTTTGCTCTGTTTATCATTCTGTCCTCCCTTGCTGTTACAATCATATGTTATATCAACATTACAATCACAATCCTCACCCAAGGAATGCCAGAAAGATTTCTCCATCTGTTCCTCTCACCTCATTGTCCTCTTTCTAATTTATGGCAGTTATTACCTTTTTTCTAAAGTAGTTTCACAAATTATACAAAGACTTGCAAGTAGAAGTATATGATATACTGCACTTTATCTAGAAGATGAAGGCCAATTTTTTACCCTATTAAGCAAAATAAAAAAAAAAATCAAACAGGAATCGTGTAAAGGATCCTCTCTTATTAAATGCCTGCACTGCTGTGCCAGTAGAATGTTGACATTGCCAAGAGAGGGTTGGTAAGTGATGACATCACTGCTGTTGCAGTACAATGATGACATTTTGAAGAAATGGTTGTTGAGTGTGGATACCACAAAGATCAAGAGTCAGAAACCTGCAGTGATTTCAATTCAATTCAATTTAACAGACATATATATTAATTGCCTAGTGTGTGACTAGGAATACTGAACAAAATGAAAAACTAATGCTCTGGATTTCAAATATGATTTAACATTCATGTGTGAATATATGTATATATATACATAGATAAATATCAATATGTACATACACATATATAATAATTTATAATACACACAAACATATATATAGGTGTGTGTGTGTGTGTGTGTGTGCGTGTATACATATATGACTCACTATAAAACTACAAACCTGGAAACTGCTGGGAGACCAGATCACCCAGCTGCTTTTTTGATCGCCATATATCTCTTATGTTTTTCTAAAGTAGTCTCACAAATTCTACAAAGACTTGCAAGTAGAAGTATATGATATACTGCTCTTTATCTAGAAGATGAAGGCCTATTTTTTACCCTTTCAAGTAAAATAGAAAAACGCAAATCCGACACCAATCGGTTAAAGGATCCTCTCTTATGAAATGGCTGCTCTGCTGTGCCAGTAGGATGTTGACATTGTCAAGAGAGGGTTGGTAAGTGATGAAATCACTACTGTTCTAGTAGAATGTTGATATTTTAAAGAAATGGTTGTTGAGTGAGGATACCACAAAGATCAAAGGTCAGAAACCTGCAGTGATTTCAACTCAAATCAATTAAACAAACATATATATTAATTGCCTAGTATGTGACTAGGAATACTGAATACAATAAGAAACTAATGCTCTGGATTTCAAATATGATTTAATATTCACGTGTGTATATATGTATATATATATACATACATACATACATATATATATACACATGTAAAATTATATATAATAGACACATAAACATATATTTGTACATATATATATGTGTGTGTATGTGTGAGTGTGTGTGGGTGTGAGTGTTTGTGTATGACTCACTATAAAAGTACAATCCTGGAAGATGCTGAGAGATCAGTTCCCCCAGCTGCTATTTTGATGGAAATATGTCTCTTTCCTTTTTGTATACTAGTCTCACAAATTCTACAAAGACTTGCAAGTAGAAATATATGATATACTGCACTTCACTAAAAGATGAAGGCCTATTTTTTACCCTATCAAGTAAAATTAAAAAAAAATTAAACACCAATCTCTTAAAGGATCCTCTATTATGAAATGGCAGCCCAGCTGTGCCAGTAGGATTTTGACATTGCCAAGAGAGGCTTGCTAAATGATGACATCACTGCTCTTCCAGTAGAATGTTGACATTTTAA
>NW_020944694.1:0-20539 GCF_900497805.2 Vombatus ursinus
AAAACTAGAGGCACTTGATCACAAATTCATAGACTCAAGCACTGAAGCCAATTAACAGGTATATGCAGAATGGATATTCTTACCAGAGCAATCCGAATCAAAGGAGGGGTCCTGGAGTTTTCTTCACAGAAAAAGGTGAGCTCAACCCACAGCATGAGCCCAGGATTAGAGCAGAAAAGGGCAGTGGACTCATTACATGAAGGGAAGGGGTCCGACTTGGAGAAATCTCTGGTTTTGCCTAGATCATGTCCACTTTTATCAAAAAGTCCACTTGGCCAAATTCCATGTGCACTCCCACGTCTGTCACAAATTAATATTAGCCAGACTGGAACTGACCTCTAACATGTAGGTGGACAGAGCTGAAGAAAGTGGGAGAGTCAGGAAACAAACAGTAGGCTAATTTCAAAGTGAAGGAAGTGGCTTGCAGGCAAGGACACCTGATCAGGGGGGCTGCTTTAGTGTTGGGAGATGTCAGTACTTAAACCAACGGTTCTGCAGTGATCTATAGCCCTGAAAATGAGAGGAAAGAACAGTAATGTGACAAGTTAGATTCATAGCAGAACTTCATAACTGTAATATGGGTACTATAGCTGCTTGTCCAAGCTCAGAGACCACCTGATGCTGGTATGAAACAATTTTGGGACTTTTCTGAGGCTGAGATCATGCAGAGGGTGAGTGCAAAGGATTATTGATATGCCAAGCTTAGAGCACACCCTGCCTGCTGGGCCTTAGCTCAGGAAAACTTTGTGTCTCCTAATATCTTGACACAGCTATGGAAATCTGAAGCACTTTAATGGAAACTGTCATGGAAGTAACATTGAGAGAGGAAGATTTTTGGGGAATTTTGCCTTGGCAAATTAAAGCAGATAGAAAAAGAATCTGCAGTTCTCAGTCCTTTTGACTGGGCCTTGGAAGATATGGCATGTAATATTGGATAAAGAAGAAAGCTGGCTTTCCTAATGACCAGTACTGGGAAAGATTAGGACTTGGGGTCCTAGAAAAAGTTTCTATTTTCAGCTGTTCCCAATTTCAAAATAAGATGGATTTCCAAAAAGGAAGTTCTGATAATTTTCTGCATGAAGTCTAAAAGAGGAGAAAAAGGGAAATAGAACATTTGAAGAGAGAAATTAAGAGAGTAAGAGAATTGTGATGTCTTTCTGCAAAGTTGCCTGGATGCAATGATGTGAGATGGAGGAGTGAGTTGAGAGTTAAAAAAAAATATATAAATTAGAAACTTGTCCAGAATTAAGTTCTATTATTTGGGGTGGAGAGGCAATGAAACCCTGCTGAAGAGATGAAAGCATAGGTGTGGGTTTCTTAAGAAAAGGCAGGAATGGTGCTGCCAAGTAGAATTCAGAAAAGATGCAGTTTGCTTCATCATGTGGATTATCCATGGAGATGAGGAGGTTGTTGTTTTTGGAGAGAATACAAAATGCTTGGTCAGTAGAAATGTTTTTAGATGGAAAGTGATGAAAGATTAATATCAAAAAACTGTTACAGACAGGCTCAGGAATATGAAGACTCAAAACAGTTATGCTAACGTAGGAGGAAGGAAAAGGTGTGTTTCCTCCAAAGAGGATTTTAGTAGATCTTTCCAAAAAAAACCCCAAAAAACCGAGGGACTTCCTCTGAGGCCAAACTGTGTGTGTCCTTGGCCAAGGAAGAAAGAAGGCACAATTATTATAATGATAGAACATCATGACAGACCTAATTGACCTGGGACATATTACAAGAGAGAGGATATTTTATATTGCATTCTTCACTTGTTATTTCTCATGGTTCATTTCACATGGAAAATGTGAGGATTTGGGAGATCCTGGAATATTTCCCCACATAGTTCTTCACCAGGCAGAAACAGAGATTAATTCTGAGTTGGAAAGTTCTTTCAGTGTCTGGAAAGATTTATCTCTTCCCATGTGGACAGGAACAATACAAAATAGTCAATGGGGAAGAAAAAAACCATGTCATTTCTAAAGGAATTGCATGGCTTCTGGAATGCTGAGAGGAGACAGAGAGAGAGAGAGGGAGTTAGAAGAGAAGGAAAGAAGGAGAGAGAGAGAGAGAGAGAGAGAGAGACAGAGAGACAGAGAGAGAGAAAGTATGTCTGTTCTCTCCATTTTCATTATTGTAGTGAATCTGTATATTGTTTTCTTGATTCTACTTAGTTCACTGTGAAAAAATTCATAAGGATCTTTCCATGTATGGATATCACACATTCTTTCTTACAAAAGAGTAAACACATTCAGGCACCTCAGTGGTTTTGTTTGTTTGTTTTGTTTTGTTTTGTTTGTTCATTTTTTTTAAAGCTATCACCCTTTGTTTTGATTTGCATTTCTCTTATCATTCATGATTTGGAACATTTGTGCTATGTTATTGTGAATAATTTGCAGTTCTCTTTAACAATTGTTTGTTTTTATCTTTTGACATCTCTTGGAGGATATCTAATTTAGAAATATGTGTGTATGCATATATAAATACATGTATGTACCTATATATACATATATGCATATATATATAATATGCATACATGCAAAGCACACATTGACACACTGTACTATGTTTGTGTGCTTTTGCGTAAGTACTTTATACTTTCCACTTTATGAAACAGTGAGTTATCTTGTTTCTGAATCCCTTTTGTCTAGTCTGTCCCATAGATCTATCTCTTTATTCTTTTACTTATAGGAAAAAAATATAGTTTGAGGTCTGGAAGTGCCTATTCTCACTTGGTCCTTATTTCTTGGCATCATTCCCTGGATATTCTAGAACATTTGTTCTCCAAATAAGTTTTGTTTTTATTTTATCCAGTTCTTTCATGTGTCCCCTTGATCATTGGATTGATATAGCATTAAAAGTGTCGAGTAATACCAGTAGTATTGTCATTTTTATTATATTGGCACATGTTAGCAAGAGTACTGAACATTCCTTCAGCAATTTAGAATGTTCTTTATTGTGCTAGGCAGCTCTTTAGATTGAACCTATACAAGTGTTGTGGGTGCCTGTGGAAATGGGTCACCAGATATCTAATGTATTTTGTATTCATTTGGAATGGGATTTCTTTTTCTCTAATTGCTTCTTGAGTTTTGTTTTTATTATGTAGAAACTCTTTTGATATTTGTGGTTCAGACATGTGACCAAAGTTTTAGCTTGAATCTCATTTATTTTTCTTTCCCTCTTCTTTTTGTCTTGTATATCAGAGGATTCTTTTCTAAAACAAATTCTTAATGCTTTTATGGAATAGAGTTGCAGGGTTCCATCTAGGAAGAACCGATTTCTACTTAGGGAATGGAATTTAATTGGTAAATGTACCTGATGATAAGTCTCCATTTAGTTTGTGCCTGCATAGCATTTCACCTCTTTGGGAAGTTTTGGTTTTGAATTTTTCTACACTGAAACTTCAAATGGATCATTCTGGAAGTATAGTCTTTTGAGTTTCTTTTTGGAATTTATCTGTGTCACAGTCTGGGATGTTGCTTCTTCTCAAACAGGAGTCTGTCATCTAAGAGACTGATGGAATATATATCTGTTTCCTCCATAGAGTCTGTACTTACTCTGGACTCAGTGATTATTCCTTTTGCAGCAACAATTCCTAGAGGGTTCATCACTATGATTTTATCTGTGGCAATCTATTATGTTTTTCAGGTTCTCAGAAAACACTCCAGGAGGAAATCTTCATTTTCTTCATTTCTGTAATTTTAATAGTCCAGCATCTTCACATTAGGACTCCAATAGTATTTTATTTCTTTTACTTTGATATGTCTTCATTTTGGGGATATGTTTTTTCCTTGAGCTCCAACATGTTCTTGCATTTTTCCTAGAATTTGTATCTTTTACATGAAATTGCAGTTAACTTATCATCATTTTTTCCCCAGATTTGAAGTTTAATTTTTATTTTATCTTTGTACATCTGGATTTTTCAATGGTTATTGAATCCATCTTCATGTGATGTAATGGGATTAGACTTTCAATTATTCCAGGAAAGTTACAGAAAGAAAAGGTTAGCATTTCTGTGTATGGTAGGTATGAATACTGTTAGGTGTGTTGTTGATTCCCTCAGTATATCACTGGACATTAGTCTCTATTTTACACATGCTTACCTGACACTTCATATTTTTATTCATTTAAGTGTTTTTCAAGGTCATTAGGCATAAATTGGCTTGAGAAAATGGGGTATTTTGAGAGGAAAATGTAGGTCCAAATAGAGGTAGAATGCGTGAAAGATGGAGACATATTGAGCTAAGTAATTCTTTCTATATAATTCAGTATGATATGTGTGGTGTGTGTTTCCAATTCAAAATATTTGACAATTTTTCTCTATGGATGATTTCTTTTTTTCACCTTTGATACTAAAATTGGTAATGTTCGGCATTTCAGATACCAGAAACTTGAACAGAATCATGTAAAATAAATTACATCATATGAAGAAGTGCAAAGACCTATTATTGGAGAGATAAAGAAGGAAAGGAGATGAGCATTGTTGAAACTCATTCTCATCAGATTTGGCTCAGAGAAAGAGTGCTCAGTTAGGTATAGAATTCTGACTTACCCTATAGTAAGTAGGAAAGCTAAAGGGAAAGAAGGAAGGGAAGAAATAGTGAAGGAAAGTAGAGTGGTGGTTGATAGAAGGAAGGGCAGATTGATGGAGGCAGTGATCAAAAGCAAAGCTCTGGTGAGTAGGGAAAGGACAAAAGGAGAGGGAAAAGCACAGAAAGGGGATGGAGAGAGACAGAGATACTAATCATAACTGTGAATGTGTATAGGATGAACTATCAATTAGTGATTCATTGAGGAGACTTTGTCTCTCAATAAAATTTAAGAGGGACATTTAAGCAATGATTCTTTCTCTCTTGAATTAATGACTAATTATTGAACTAGAATCAAAGTTTTTTTTTTGCTTTTCAATTTCTTCATCCAGAAATCAATAGTATGGGCAATTTTTCTAAAACACTAATTCAACTTGGATGACTGAGATCTAATCAAAGAGTGTAAAAGAAATTTTAAATTTGGTGCATTGCTGCTCACTATCTTTGCACAGAAAAGAATGGGTAAATCTAGGTCCTCCCTTTTGTTAGATGGGTGATATAGAAATATATAAGTCTCATTGATAAAGAGGGAAAATTGGGAAAGGGAATGAGGGAGATGAAAGAGAATTATGAAAAAAAGTCTCAACTGCTTTGAAAACTACTTGAAAAGTAGAACTGGCCAAATGGAAAAGGAGCTACAACTATCCCCTGAAGAAAACATCTCCTTAGATTAAAATTGGCCAAATAGAAGAGAATGTGCAGAAGCAAACTGAGGAACACAACACCTTAAAAGATAGAATTGGGCAAATGGAAGCTTATGACACTATCAGACATCATGAATCAATGAAACAAATGTAAAAGCATGAAAAAATGGAAAGAAATTTAAAATACTTTATGGGAAAAACAACTAACCTGGAAAATAGATCCAGGAGAGACAAAATCAATATATCACCATCATTGGATTACCCAAAAGGTAATTGAAAGGAGGACAACATCCTTCCAGAAATTATCAAGAAAAACTGTCCTAATGTCCTGGAACCAAAGGGCAAAATAGGCATTGAAAGAATCAACCAACTTAGCCATACTAGATGTCAGCAAGTGTCTTTGAAAAAGGCCTTAAAAGCCAATTTAAGATGATGAAATCAAAGATATCTATAGGCATATGAAGATGTGCTCTAAATCACTTTTGATTAGAGAAATGCACATTAAAACAACTCTCATATACCACTTCAAACCAATCAGATTGGCTAATATGACAAAAAAGGAAAATGATCAATATTGGAGAGGATATGGGATATTTGGGACACTGATACATTGTTGGTGGAGTTGAAAACTAATCCAACCATACTGGAGAGCAATTTGGAAATATGCTCAAAGGGCATCCAAATTGTGCATACCCTGTGATCCAGCAGTACCATACTGGGTCTGCATCTCAAAGAGATCATAAAAAGGGGGTAAGGACCTACATAGCCAAAAAAAGAAAGAAAGAAAGAAAAGAAAAGAAAGGGGAAAAAAGGAAAAAAATAACTTACAGCAGCCATACCTGTGGTGGCAAAAAATTTGACAATTAAGTCAATCAACTGGGGAATGGCTGAACAAGCTATAGCAAATGAATGTAATGGAATACTAGTGTGCAATAAGAAATGATGAATACACACATTTCAGAAAAACCTGGAAAGATTTGTACAAATTGATGCAAAGTGAAATGAACAGAACCAGCAAAACATGGTACACAGTATCAGCATAATCATGTGATGATCAACTTTGAATGACTGACTCAGCTCTTCTTAGCAGTACAATGAACCAAGACAAGTAAAAATGAAAAACCCTCATGAAGGATAATCTATCCATATCTAGATAAATAACTGATGGACTCTGAATGTAACTCAAAGCATTTTTTCACTTTATTCTTCCTCATGTTTTTTTTTTTTTATCTTTTTAATGTGTTTCTACTTCCACTACTATAATGAATACGGAAATATATTTTACATGATAATTTATTCTTTTTTAAGATAATTTTTATTTATGTTTTTGTTTTCAACATTTACTTCCACAAGATTTTGAGTTCCAAATTTTCACCCCATTTTGCCCCTCCCCCACCCCAAAATGGCATGCATTCTGAATACCCCTGCCCCTAGTCTGCCTTCCCTTCTATCTCTCCCCCCCTTTCTCTTGTCCCCTTCCCCTTCAACTTTCCTGTAGGGCAGGATGGATTTCTGTGCCCCATTTCCTGTATTTGGTATTTCCCAGTTGCATATGAAAACTTTTTTTAAACATGTGTTTTTAAAACTTTGGGTTCCAAATTTTCTCCCTTCTTCCCTCCCCACCAACCCTCATTGATAAGGTAAGCAACTAAATATAGGTTACATATGTGCAGTTATGCAAAAGACTTCCATAGTAGACATGCTGTGAAAAACTAACTCTGTTTCCCTTAATCCTATCCCACCCCCCATTTATTCTATTCTTTCTTTTGACTCTGACCCTCCTCAGAAGTATTTGCTTGTGATGACCTCCTTTCCCAATCTGCCCTCCTCTCTGTCATCCTCCTACTCTCTTGTCCCCTCCCCCCCCCATTTTCTCATAGGGTAAGACAGATTTCCATCTCCAATTGAGTGTGTATGTTATTCCCTCCTTAAGTCAAATTCTATGAGAATAAGATTCACGCATCCCCTCTCACCTTTGCCTGTTCCCCCTCCACTGTAAGAGCCTTTCCTTTTTTGTTTTTTTTTGTGAGATAATTTACCTCGTTCTACCTTTGCCTTTCTCCTTCTCTTAATATAATCCTCTCTCACCCCTTAATTTTATTCTCCAGATATTACCTCTTCATCTTCAACTCACTCTGTGCCCTCTATCTATCTATCTATCTATCTATCTATCTATATACACACATACAATTTTTTCCCTCCAACTACCCTAATAATGACAAAGGTCTCATGAGTTACAAATATCATCTTTCTGTGCAGGAATGTAAACAGTTCAACCATAATAAGTCTCTTATGATTTTCTTTTTCCTGTTTATCTCTTCATGTTCTACTTGAATCTTGTATTTGAAAATCAAATTTTCGATTCAGTTCTGGTCTTTTCATCAAGAATGCCTGGAAGTCCTCTATTTTTCACTGAATGAACATTTTTCCCCTGCAGAATTATACTTAGTTTTGCTGGGTAGGTGATTCTTGGTTGTAATCCTATCTCCTTTGCCCTCTGGAATATTATATTCCATGCCCTGCGGTCCCTTAATGTAGAAGCAGCTAAATCTTGTGTTATCCTGATTGTGTTTCCACAATACTTGAATTGTTTCTTCCTGGCTGCTTGTAATATTTTCTCCTTGAGCTGGGAACTCTGGAATTTGGCTGCAATATTCCTAGGAGTTTTCCTTTGGGGATCTCTTTCAGGAGGAGATTGGTGGATTCTTTCAATTTCTATTTTGCCCCCTGGTTCTAAAATATCAGGGCAGTTTTCCTGGATAATTTCTTGAAAGATGATGTCTAGGCTCTTTTTTTGACCATGGCTTTCAGATAGTCCAATAATTTTTACATTCTCCCTCCTGGATCTATTTTCCAGGTCAGTTGTTTTTCCAATGAGATATTTCACATTATTTTCTAATTTTTCATTCTTTTGGATTTGTTTTACAGTGTCTTGATTTCTCATAAAGTCACTAGTTTACAATTGCTCTATTCTAATTTTTAAGGAAGTATTTTTTTCAGTAATCTTTTGGACATCCTTGTCCATTGGGCCAATTTTGTTTTTTAGGGCATTCTTCTCCTCATTGGCTTTTTGGACCTCTTCTGCCATTTGGGTTCGGCTACTTTTTAAGGTGTTGTTTTCTTCAGAATTTTCTTGGGTCTCCTTTAGCAAGCTGTTGACTGTTTTTCATGATTTTCTTGCAAAACTCTCTGTTTTTCCTCTACTTCTTTTACTTGCTTCTCAAAATCCCTTTTGAGCTCTTCCAAGGCCTGGGACTAATTCACATTCTTCTTGGAGGCTTTGGATGTAGGAGCTTTGGCTTCATTGTCTTTTTCTGGTTGTATGTTTTGATCTTCTTTGTCACCAAAGTAAGATAATATAGTCTGATTCTTTTTGCACTGCTTACTCATGATCCCAGCCTATTACTTGAGTTGTAAACTCTTTTTTTAGGTAAAAGTCTGTTTCCAATGTGGAGAATGTACTGTCCCAACTTCGGGGGTTTGTACAGCTGTTTTCAGAGATACTTCTAGGGACCTGAAAATTTTCAGTTCTTCCAAGGTGCTATGATAAGGGGGGAGGTGTTTTCTCTCCACCATCACAAGAAGCTTCACCACACCAGCATTCCTCCTTGCCCCAGGACCGCCCCTCAGAACTGTGACCCAGATCCAAGCACTGGTAAAGCAAGAGATTCCTGCCTCAGCACTGGCAAAGAGATCCCTGCAATCCCCCTCTGATCAGCCACTCGATTCCCCCTCAGTCTGTGGGCCAGAAGCTCGGGAATTAGCCACAGCCCCAGGGGCAGCTGAGACCTAGCTCCTTCTCTCACCGCAGTCACCGACTTTTCCCACTGACCTCCCAAGTTGTCTTTGGCGGTCGTGGGTTGAGAAGTCTGGAAACCACCACAGCTGCCCATGATTCAGTCCTTTGAGGCCTCCTCCATGTTCACTGTGGCCTGCGTGCCCATGCCAAACTGCTCTCCTCTTCCAGCCTAGTGCGATACACCTTTCTGATCAACCATCCACGCTGTCCTGGGCTGGAAATTTGTTACACTCTGTCTTTTTGTTGGTTCTGCTGCTTTAGAATTTGTTTAGAGTCATTTTTGCAGGTATTTGGAGGGCTTTCGGGGGAGAGCTCAAACAAGTCACTGCTTTCCCTCTGCCATCTTGTCTCCACCCCCTCAACCCATTCCCCTACATGATGATTAAGGCATAAATTATATCAAACTCCTTATCATTTTCAGTAGAAAGGGGGGGGAGGGAAGTAGGAAGAAAAACTTGCTACTCAAAATCTTATAAAATTAAATATGAAACATTTTCTTGATTTCTAATTGAGGGGAAATAAAATATTATTTAAAGCAAAAAATAAAAATAAAAAGGAAATCCTTGTCCAGGAGTCAGTCCATTATTGTGTAGATGGATTGAAGATATGCAGAACAGAGGTGAAAAAGGATAGAGGTTTTCAATAAGTAGGCAAAAATGGTAGTGGAGGCTAACATTAAAAAGAATTCCAGGGGCATTTATGTGGTGCAGTGAATAGAGCACTGACTCTGGAGTCAAGAAAAACTGAATTCAAATCCAACCTCAGACACTTGTTACTTACTAGCTGTGTGATCCTGGGTAAGTCACTTAACCTCTGATTGCATCACCAGAAAAAAAAAAAGAATTCCAGAAACCAAGTCACTTTCCCAAAGGAAAATGTAAGATCAACTATGACTGGATTTCAGATTAGATAAAAACTGAACAAGGAGGGGCAAAAAGCAAAGTCTCAAAGGTATGCTTATCTCAAGTTCACCATAGTTTCACCATGCTGCTCTGACATTTCTGATTGTATAGAATATGACTTTCCTGTTATTGCAGTGAAGTTCCTGAAACAGGAGTATTTTCCTGAGTCTTCCGAAATCTCCTGGGCTATGTTTAAGAAAAAAAAACAACAAAACTAAACTAAAAAACCTAGAGCCTCCTTTCAAAGGAAAGTGCACGATGATTGGACATTGATTTCTGTGCCAAAGTATAAATAAATAAGAATAAAACATCAAAACACATTTACAGACCATCTCAGGTAATTCCCCAATTATCTTTCTGATACTTTATTGTTTTTCACCTGGGTGAAAACTCAGCAAGACTGAGTTTGAGAGCCAAAAGGTTAAACACATCCACCAGGCATCTGAAATCAGGCTGGGAAAAACAATGCCTGGTGACCAATTCTGGACAAGGACATATTCTGTGCATCTGATATTCAGGTTTCCTATCTAAATCTGAAATAGTGTAAGTTAAAAAGGACACACATTCTCCTGCAAAAACTCCTTGATGTTCTTGATACTCAGCAGGGCTCCTAATGCCATGATATCTACTCAGAAATGACGTGGTCTTCTCACACTTAAACTCTCCTTTGATTCCATGATTCTTTGTGCTTGCTGTTCAAGGAGATCCATTTTTCCAGGAACTGAAAAAATTTCCATCTCAGGATCCACCTCTTTTTATATCTACTGAGGAAAGATGAACACTCAAATCCTTGCATTTTTCCATGGTTAGCTATTTGAAATGTCAAAAGAACACTGAAATTTAAAATAGGGTCCATCTTCCAGTATAACCCAGTCCCACTGAAAGATGAGGTTATGATTTCTTGTGCTCTCAGGGTCATCCTTTGTCCTTCTGTCTTCTTTTGCCAAGAAAAAGATGACTCAAACATGGTCTAAGCAAAATGCCTTTGTTTCTGAAAATGGTCTCTTCAAATCCCCTTTGGAAGAAAAGTACTTTCTGCTTTCATTGTTAGCAACATGGCTCTTACCTGTGAAACTACACCTGGGCCTGTATCCTTACCAATACATCATACAAATCTTACTGAACCTAAATCTTCTCTTATCCTCTTCTGCCTAAGACCCTCAAGTGTCACAGGATTTTCTTTCTTTGGATCACCCAAATGGTAGAGGAAATCAGGAACCCCATAAGAATCTTTTCCCACTTAAAAATCCATTTTCAGGCATATCAGTTTAGCTTTTTTTCTTGTTTTGTTTGAGAAACTTAAAATTGCTTCTTGCCTAATTGGAAGAGAGGAAAGGAAACTGAATATGGATTCTTTTGATTTCCACATCAGTCAAATGCATGTTTTTGCTTGGTTATTTCAGGGCTTCTACCTAAAATCCTTTATGGACTCAAGTCCTTTTAGATATCTATAGCAAAATGACTGTCACATACCTGAGTCCCAGGAAACAGCTGTCATAGGAAACCAGAGGAATGATGCACAGAAGGTCATTCTGAGTAAATATTATTTAGGAACACCATATATTATACTCAAATTTACATCACAAAATCAACTCCTTTAAAAATGTTGGCATTTCAGTGGATTCTGCTGCTAAATGAAACCTGAGCCTAGGGGTGATTTTATGATATCTGACCCAACAGATAGATCCAAAGAAGAATGAAGCAAGCCATCACTATTTGCACATAATCTTTATGTTTCCCATTACTTCAAACAATTACTTCCAAGTTTTGTAAGGTTCTGCTTTGAGATGGGTATTTCTCTTGAGACATTATGCTATTCTTTATCCAAAACCAGAACACTTTTGTCTTAAATGGTTGATCCAGAGGATAATTTTTTATAAAAGTAAATGAATGCAAACTGGCAATTTTCTGCAAGAGGTACACACTGTTTCTTCTGTAAATTCATCCTAGAGTACCATTCCTGGCTCATCATTGGAAATCCCCACATCTGCTTTCATCTCTTCATCATGTTTTTCTTGTATCACCACAACAACAGAAAAATTTTGTGGGCATGTATTTAATTTATGACCTTTATTGCCCAACTCATTCTTCAATCCAGCACCTTTCCCAATGACAACTTTCCAGAAAGTCCTTACCTTTCTCTTTCTTGTACAGTTGCATTATTCCCCTATTTTATTTCCATCTTCCTCTATGTCTATATCATAGGTTGGGAGAAGTAAAAGGGAGAATTTCTTAAGGATGACACATCAAAATTTTTCTTCATGTCAGGTCTTGAGATAGGCTAGCCTTCCTATTGAATTCATTATTGTACACAGTACCATCCAAATCCCAAATGAATCATTTGAGAACTGGCAGATTCTTTTCCATTAAGCCTTGATATTTCAAGACAGAAGTCCCCAAAATTCTGCTTCTTAGGACCAGTGCTTCAATAACACAGTCTATGAAATTGTCTCTGATTTTCACTGGTGTTCAGGTGACCTCTGGTCCTTGTCCTTGCAGATTTTTGCTTTTGGCAGTTCCTGGGTTGCTTTATCTGTCCTACTGAAAGGGACACAGACTTCATCTTAGCAGTGAAATCCATAAATGACAGGAGCCTTCCTGTAGTTGTATTGCATTTGAAGAGCCATTTTGAATATGTCCAGAAAGCCAGACACCTATTTCAAAAGAATAGTGGACATTGCTGTCTGCTCTGCAAAAAAAACCCATCTTCTGTTAACTTCTGGTGACCGACCTTGATGTTCGACCTCCTGCAAGAGAAATTGGGTGAGAAAAACATCCAAACTAAATTCTAGACTTTCTCAGGTAACTCACATTGTCCTTATAGCACCTAACATCTGTCAAACCAGACAGCAGACAGCCTCTATACTTGAAAGTTTGTATTCTTCTTCATTTTGGATATGATTTAGACTGCTGTGAGTTCAACAATTTTTAAATTCCCTTGAAGCCTAAAAATGAGAATGAGGCCTCATCATTCACATAGATGTCTAAGAATGCTTCCAGAAAGACTGTTATTTTACAATGACTCAAAACTATTGTGATCTCAAGATAATTTTTTTCTCCTATGCCCCTTCTGGATCATTTTTAGTCTTCCTGATCCACTGTTTCTTTGATGGCCAATGGATTTGAAGTTCATCAAAGTGGGAATCCCAAAGTCTTCTCTCTGAGGTCAGCTGGTGAGACAACATCTAGAAAACAGTGCCTAACTATCCATTCTTCACAAAGATCAACACTGTATATTTCATGTGAAAGGTTCTTTTTTAGAATTCTAGAAAATGAAAGTCAAAACAGATTTCAAAACTTCTTCAGAAATTCCTTGGTGTTTTGCACAGTGCACCTCATGCTATGAAAACCTCAAACCAATAACTTGTCTTTCTGCCAATAATTGTTATTTTTATTTTCATACTTCAGAGTGAGTCCTATCTGCATAGACACAATCCAAATATCTAGACCTTGAAAAACTTTCTTTCTCAAGACCAATCTCATTTTATAATTTCTGAAGAAAAATATGGTAATATATTCCATGAGCAGCAAAACCTTCACATCTCATTTTTAAAAGATAATTACTCTTTAGATGGTACTTGAATTGCTTTACTTTTTGAAGTCATATCATACTCAGATCTATACCAATCTTCCTTATAAGTCACCTGATTATTAGTAATAATCTTAGAAAAAAGATTTTAGGCTTTTTCATACATAAGAGCTAAACATTCTATACTTATTTATTCCCTTGTAATTGGTCATTGGCTCTTGTATGTTAAATCTTCTATTGAGTTCAGGATTTTGTTTTTTGTTTTTTGTTCTTTTAACAAAGACCTGAAAGTCTGACAATTGATCAAATGTCCTTTTTTTTTCATTTAGAATTATGCTTAGCTTTGCTGGGTGTGATATTTTTGGCCAGAAGCCCAGTTCTTTTGCTCTTCAATATATACTGTTCCAAGATCTGCAGTTTTTTGGTATTGCCACTTCTAGGTCTTGTGTGACTCTAATTGTGGCACCACTATATGTACATTTTTTTTCTTGTTGCTCATAACATTTTTTCCTTGATCTGGGGATGTTGGAATTTGATTATAATATTCCTGTGAGTTTTGCTCATAGGATCTCTTTCAGTTAGTGATCGGTGGATTTTTCTATTTCCACTTTGGCCTCTTGTTCTAATGTTTGAGAACAAATGTCTTTAATTATTTATTGTATTATTATATTAATATTCTTTTTTTGTCACAACTTTCAGGTAGTCCAATTATTCTTAAGTTATCTCTTTTCAATCTGTTCTTTAGATCCATTGTTTTTCTTGTGAGATGCTTCACATTATTTTCTATTTTTTCATTCTTTATATTTTATTTTTTCAATTCTTCATCTCTTATAACTTCACTGGCTTCTCCTTGTACAATTCTGATTTTTAAGGAGTCATTTTCTTCCTTAAAATTCTGGATCCTTTATAATTAGTTGACTTCCTTTTCATAATCTTCTTGTTTTTCTTGTATTATTCTTATTTTTCTTTTCAGTTTTTCCTCAATCTTTGTCATTTGATTTTTAAAATCTTTTCAAAGTTCTTCAATGAATTCTTTTGGGACAGGTGATTGTTTGACATTACTCTTTGGGGTAGAAGAGGGTTTCTTTCCTTCATTATCCTCCTCTGAAGATGCACCCCAATCTTCTCTATTCCCATAGTAGCTCTCTGTGGTTGGATTCTTTCTCTTTTCCCTGTGCATTTTTTTTATAATAGTTTAGTTTTTATAATCACCCTCTAGTTCTGGGGTTTGGGGGATGGTGCCTCTGGCCTCTAATCCTCTTCAGTTCTCCCTTCTGACCTTGAACTCAAACCAAGACCTCCAATCTCATGTAAGTGCCCCAAGCCAGTGGCATCCCACCCCACTACTTCTGCATTAATGGGTGTGTGCTGGTTCCTTTTCACCTCCACTGTATCTCCATGGCACAGTTGAGTCTGGCTTTCTCCACCAACAGAGGTTCCCTCGATCTTCCCCACATCACACAACCAACTCCTCTCACTGAGCCTGGGGTAAAAGTTCCTGTGGCTGGGACCAAGGTAACCTCCCAAACCAGCTAACCCCAGGGCTTGTTGCATGTTAAGTAACTTGCCACTTGTTGTTCAAGTAAACCTAGGCTGGAGGTTTTTGCTCTTCACAGGAAGGAAATCTCATCCTGGGATTTTTCTTCAGATCTTTTCCAATTGTCCTGAGAGGATCCTTTTTCTGCCCCTATTCATTTCATTATTTTTTTTTACAGATCTAAGTTCACCCAGGGGTGCTATTTCATCTCTTTTGTGGAGTAAAATCTTGACAGTTTGAAATTTTCTAACCTACTCTGCCATCTTCACCCTGGAATTTCTCATATCTCCACTAGAGATCTTGGGATTATAGCAATGATTCTCATCGATGAATCGCACTTGTTGAGAACTTTGAGATTCAATTGCCTGGCTGAATATAACTGAAGCCTTTAATGTGATGTAGTCCTTTTATATCAGTTTTAAAAAGTAGTGGCCTAGTGTACATTTTAAGCATCAAAATAATTGATTTTTCATATCTAGATTGGTCCCCCTTTCCCAATCAACTTTCCAAATGGAGCTTCTTTCCTCCATAAAACCTGATTGGTTCTCCTAGTTCAAGAATAATAAAAATCACATTTAGGCTCCATGCCTCTCAAAGATGGTAGGTGCCCCAAAGTATGAGGTATGAGTTGTCATACCCTGAACAAATGGTATGGAAATGGTATTTCAGATGGAAATAAGGGAGGCTGAATGCAAAGAAGTTTGGTGTCATCCTACCATTGTTTCATAGCTTTCTAAGAGGGCAAACTATATTTCCTTCTTTATTATGTTTATCGATATGTGAGTGTATCATTTTGCCCTATCTTCAATCCTGATCAAAGAGGATTTCAGTTTTTGAGCCCCACTTACATTCCCCGACGTTTATTTCCCCCTAGAGATGGCATATACTTCTCACTTAAGATGAGTTTTATAACATAGATTCAGTGTGCACCATGTGGAAGGTTCCAAAGGTCAGATTCGGTGAGCTGCAGATGGTCAAGGGAGTCCATTCAACACTCCTTACATGGTTTTGGAACTTTGGCATCTATTTTCTCCCTAGCCCAAATCTCCTATAAACTCTATTACACCTACAGTCACAGGGGCTCATAAAGAAGATTCTCACAATTTGATCACTTTTAACTATAAATTACTATACATTCTTCCATAGCCCCACGAGTACTTTTTTTAGGGAAAGATAGAGCATCTGAATTCCTACTGAAGTGCTACTCACTTCCTGATGCTACTTTTCATTTTCTGTTCACCCACATTCTTCTCTTACTTTTTCTTGTGCATTTTTTTCTGAGATTCTGAGCATGGAGAATTAGGATTAGGTTTCAACGTTTTGTTTTTCCCTGATTAAAATGAGGGATCAGT
The DNA here is from genome assembly GCF_900497805.2 of Vombatus ursinus. Taxonomy (NCBI): domain Eukaryota; kingdom Metazoa; phylum Chordata; class Mammalia; order Diprotodontia; family Vombatidae; genus Vombatus; species Vombatus ursinus. The sequence goes on from NW_020944694.1 coordinate 16,344, forward strand.
TCTGGGTCAAAGCTATTTGGAGCCACATCTGTCTATTGATGAATCCTTCTAAGTGCTTGTAGGCTTCTTTCAAAGTTGATTCCTTCTCTCAAAGTGCAGTGCTTTAGCCTCAACCTTCTTCAGTCTCCTCTTGTATCAGCTGACTCTTTTCAATTGACATGGTGTCTGGCTTCTCTTCAATGCCTGAAATTTTAATTGGGAGGTATGTTTCTTCTTTCTTGCGGTTCCTCCTATTGGTTCTAATTCTTCTTTACAACATGACTAATGTGAAAAATGTATTTAATGGAAATGTATATGTAGAGCCAATATCAGATTGCACACCATCTTGGGGAGGGAGGCAAGGAGGGATAGGGAGAAAATTTAAAACTCTAAAGCTTATGGAAGTGATTGTTGAAAACTAAAAATAAATTGATTAATAAAAAAATTGAAAAAAAGAGATTGGGAGGAATCTGTGTGATCCTTGATGGGTAATATGAGATGTTCAAAGAACACTGCATGATCTATGTGAAAAAAAATCCAATAAGTGTTCCACATACATTGCCACAGTAGCTCAGGTCCCCTCTCCCACTTCATGCTTTTCCCCAGAAAAAATGTGAAGTGATATTGTCAGCAGACATCTTCTTTCTAATAAAAACAGAGAGGTGAAATTTTAGGTCTGTTTTAAACTGAAAGTTCTTATTGACTTGTGGTAATGTTAACTGATGAGATGTGGTGAAGAAGAATCTAGCCACTACACAAGTTGACACCTCCTCCAAAATGACTTTTTATGTGGAAATATTTTGTAGGTCTCAAGCAAGGGGTCATTTTGATCGTAAGGCCAGGGAATACTTAGTGGGTCTTGGTGTCAGGGGTATTTCAGAGCTGTTTTAATTAGCATTTCTCTAATGGCTTAAGTGTACTCTTGTGGCCTTTCTTAGATCCTGAGGTCATTTGGATGCTAGAGACTGACTACCCACTAACCATTCTAGAACAGATAGCTTTGATGAAGAGGGAAAAATTGCTGACTCTATCAGAAGTATGTATGAAGAGACCTTGATGTTCTAGGAGCTGCTCAGGAGAATAGGAAAAGCAAATTGTGATTCCACTGCAGGTGCTTCAATCTGTTCTGGGCTCTTAAGTTCTTTCATTGTTATGGGTCATCACTCTGACTTTTTGCATGAGGAACCCAACACTAAACTTCAAAGAGATGGCATCCCCCATCACACGGCCTAAATTGTGCAAAGTTGAGATTCAGTCTGAAGGAGGAAGAAAGGCTTATTATTTTTGGCTTTTATGAAATTAAGGGCCATGCAAATGTAGACTAAAAAATAACTGGAAACTAAATAATCTAATCCTAAAAAATGAATGGGTCAAACAACAAATCATAGAAACAATGACTTCATTCAAGGAATGACAATAATTAGACAACATTCGAAAACTTATGGGATGCAGCGAAAGCTATTCTTAGGGGAAGTTTTATATCTCCAAATGCTTACATAAATAAAATAGAAAAAGAGGAGATCAATGAATTGGGCATACAACTAAAAAAAACTAGAAAAAGAACAAATTAAAAATCCTCAATTAAACACCAAGTTAGAAATAGTGAAAACCAAAGGAAAAATTAACAAAATTGAAATTAAGAAAACTATTGAACTAATAAATAAAACTAAGGACTGGTTTTATGAAAAAAAGAACAATGAAACAGATAAACTTTTGGTTAATTTAATTAAGAAAAAGAAAGAAGAAAACCAAATTACTAGTATCAAGAATGAAAAAGGTGAATCTACCACCAAGGAAGAGGAAATTGAAACAATAATTAGGAACTATTTTGCCCAACTGTATGACAATAAATTTGACAATCTTAGTGAAATGGATACATATTTACAAAGAATAAATTGCCTAGATAAACAGAAGAGGAAATAAAATACTTAAATAACCCCATCTCAGAAAAAGAAATTGAACAAGCCATTGATGAATTCCCTAGGAAAAAATCTTCAGGGCCAGATGGATTTACATATGAATTCTATCAAACTTTTAAAGAACAATTGATTCCAATACTATATCGGTTATTTGGGAAAACAGATGAAGAAGGAGTCTTACTAAATTCCTTTTATGATACAAATATGGTGCTGATACCTACACCAGAAAGATTCAAAACAGAGAAAGAAAATTATAGACCAATTTCTCTAATTAATATAGATGCAAAAATTTTAAATAAAATATTAGCTAATAGATTACAGTAACTTATGACAAGAATAATACACTATGACTGGGTAGGATTTATACCAGGAATGCAGGGCTGGTTCAATATTAGGAAAACTATCAACATAATTGATCATATCAACACCAAAACTAACAGAAACCACATGATCATCTCAATAGATGCAGAAAAAGCTTTTGACAAAATGCAACCCATTCCTATTAAAAACACTAGAGAGCATAGGAATAAATGGAGTCTTCCTTAAAATAATAAATAGCAACTACCTAAAACCTTCAGCAAGCATCATATGTAATGGGGACAAGCTAGAAGCATTTCCAATAAGATTGGGGATGAAACAGGGATGTTCTTTATCACCACTGTAGTTCAATATCATACTCAAAACATTAGCTTTAGCAATAAGAGAAGAAAAAGACATTGAAGGTATTAGAATAGGCAAAGAAGAAACAAAGCTATCACTCTTTGCAGTTGACATGATGATATACTTAGAGAATCCTGGAGAATCAAGTAAAAAATTACTTGAAATAATAAACGATTTTAGCAAAGATGCAGGCTATAAAATAAACCCACATAAATCATCAACATTTCTATATAAGACCAACTGCAAGAGATAGAAAGAGACATTCCATTTAAACTTACTGCAAACATTATAAAATATTTAGGAGTCTACCTACTGAAACAAACCCAGGAATTGTATGAACACAATTACAAAACACTTTTCACACAAATAAAGTCAGATTTCAATAATTGGAAAAACATCAGTTGCTCATAGGTAGGCTGAGCTAATATAATAAAAATGACAATTCTACCCAAGCTAATTGACTTACCAATCAAACTACCAAAAAATTACTTTATACAGTTAGAAATAATAATAACAAGATTCATTTGGAAGAACAAAAGTTTCAGAATATCAAGGGAACTAATGAAAAGAAATGCAGGGAAAGGCGGCCTAGACATTCCACATCTTAAATTGTATTATAAAGCAGCAATTATCAAAAATGCTTGGTACTGACTAAGAAATAGAGTGGTGGATCAGTGGAATAGGCTAAGTATGGAAGAAACAGTAGTTAATGAGTATAAATAATCTATTATTTTATAAACCAAAAGACCCCAGCTTCTGGGATAAGAATCTACTCTTTGATAAAAAAAACTGCTTGGAAAACTAGAAAAGAGTATGGCAGGAACTAGGTATTGATCAAAATCTCACACCATATACCAAATTAAAGTCAAAATTGGTTCATGATTTAGATTTATAGACTGATACTGTAAGCAAACTGGGAGAGCAAGGAATAGTTTGCCTATCAGATTTATGGAGAACAGAAGAATTCATGACTAAACAGGAGACAGAGGACATTACGAAAAGCAAAATGGATAACTTTGATTATATCACAATGAAAAGTTTTTGCACAAACAAAGCCAATACAACTAAGATTAGAAGGAAGGTAGAAAATTGGGAAAGAATTGTTACAACCAATCTCTATGGTTGTAAGGGCCTCATTTCGAAAATATATAGAGAATTAAGTCAAATCTATAAGAATACAAATCATTCCCCAATTGATAAATGGTCAAAGGATATGAACAGGTAGTTCTCAGATGAAGAAATTAAAGTCATCTATATTCATATGAAAAAATGCTCTAAATCACTATTGATTAGAGAAAGGCAAACCAAAACAATTCTGAGGTACCACATCACATCTATCAGATTGACCAACATGACAAAACAAGAAAATGAGAAATGTTGGAAAAGATGTGGGAAAATTGGAACACTAATGCATTGTTGGTGGAGTTGTGAAATGATCCAATCATTTTGGAGAGCAATTTGGAACTATGCCCAAAGAGTATAAAAATGTGCATACCCTTTAACTTAGCAATAGCACTTCTAGGGCTATATCCCAAAGAGATCATAGAAATGGGAAAAGGACCCACATGTACAAAAATATTTATAGCAGCTGTTTTTGTGGTGGCAAAGAATCTGAAGTTGAGAGGATGCCCATCAATT
>NW_020944695.1:0-9665 GCF_900497805.2 Vombatus ursinus
CAATTGGCCAACTGTATTTTTTAAGGACTCCTCTACCTCTCTCATTTGACTTTTGAAATCCTTCCTGAGCTCTTCTAAGAAGGCTTTTTGGACTTTAGACCAGTTCATATTCCCTTTTGATGTTGCAGATGTGGATTTGATGACAACGTTGTTCTCTTCAGAATTTCTGTCTTGATCTTCACTCTTCTCATAGTATGACTCTATGGTATGTTTCTTTTTAGTCATGGTGTTTCTTTATTCCCTGTTCTTTAAAGAGATTATGTTCTCCTGCTGGGGAGCAGAGGGCACTGACCCAAGCTTCTTGCATTGGGAGCCTAGGTCTTGGTCACTGGCTTTGTGTGCTGGGGCCTCTTCTGTTGGCCATTGGAGGCTATAGGGTTCTGGCAGCTTACCTGGTGTTGGTCTGGAATTAGCAAGGCTGGGACTTTCAGGAAAATCTGGGTTGCCTGCTTTTCCTTTCCTTTAGCTTTGTTTAGCTCCTTTTAGATGGGTGCTGCCAGGCGTTTATCTGCCTGGGGCCCCTTGCAGTGCTGCCTCCCTTAGTTCTGTTGAGACACTGGGAGACTCCTTTGCTGTAGAATGCCGAGGCACCTGGTGGTTTTCTGAGCTGGTTTCCACTGGTTCCCCCACCCTCACTGAGGCACTCGGAGGTCCAGCTCTTGGTGTTTGCCTGCTCAACCACCTGGGCTTCAGGACCTCCTCCTGGTTGGCAGTTGGAGGCTGTAGGGTTCTGACAGCTTACCTGGTGTTGGGCTGGAATCAACAAGGCTGGAACTTTCAGGCAACTCTAGGTTGCTTTCTTCAGCTCCTTTCAGATGAATGCTGCAGGGTGCTTATCCTCCTGGGCCCTCTGTAGTGTTGCTTCCCTTCTTTTTGCTGAGGCACTGGTAGAACTGTTTGCTGTAGAATGCCGAGGCACCAGAATCTACTCTTGGTGTGCTAAAGTGGGTCTTTCCACTAGCTGGCTGGGCGACTCCCGGTTCCATAGTGCTCCCCTTTCCCTGGGGTTGGAGGGGCCTTTCCTGTTAATCCCTCTAGCTACCTGGGCTGCTACACTGCTGCATCTCATCTTTCTTCTGGTTCAGCTGTTCCAGGGTTTTTTCTGGGGTGATATTTTCTGGATTTTCAGAGGTTGATAGGGGAAGGAGAGAGTGACTACCTTTTTACTCTGCCATCTTCACTCCCAGAAGCCAACAACTCACTTCTCATGACCTCTGTGCAATAAATATAATGTTCCCCTTGTCTAGTTCATGCCCATGATAGCCCTTCTCTTTCAGGGGCCCTGCTTTGTAACTATGTGTCTAGGTTCTGATTCTGCCTTAGACAGCAGTATCCACCTAATTAACTCCCTTAATTGGCCACACATCGAGCTTTGTCTCATCCTTTTCTCTCATAGGTTTTAAATGATATTTTCTGTTTCTTACATCATTGTAGTTATCCCAAGTGTCCCTCCTCTTCTCAGGGAACTGTCCCATGTGACAAATAGTATTTCTTAGAAAGGAAAACTGATCAATACATGGGAAAAGTCTGAAAGCATGTGTGATGGGCCACACCTGTGAACCCTTGCCTTCCCAAAGGGGCGAGAGGCAGTGTCCTCGAAGCACTTCATTCGCAGCTCACTTGGTCTTGATCATTTTCTTACATTTGCTTTTGATTTTGGGGGTGTCATTGTCCTTCCATTTATATTGTCATCTTTACTGTGCAGATGGTTTTCTTGGCTTTGCTGATTTTACTCTGCATCAGTTCATATAGTTTTCCCCACAATTCTCTGTATTCACTACACATGTTATTTCTTACAGAACAGCAATATTCCATTGTATTCGTGTACCACAATTCATCTAGCCATTCCTCACTTGATGGACATCTCTTTTGTTTCTAATTCTCAACTATCATAAAAAGTACTACCATAAATATTCTGGACTATATGGGGACTTTTCTTCTCATGGACGGCTTCCTTGGAGCATAAGCCCAGTAAGGGAGTCTCTGACTTGAAGTCTAAAGTTCCAAATTGCTTTCCAAAATGACTGTACCATTTTACAGCTCCACCAAGAATGTATTAGTATGCTTATCGTTCCACAACCCTTCCAACATTGACTGTTGTTATTTTTGTCTATTTGCAGAGTGTAGGGTGAAACCTCTGAGTTGGTTTGATTTGCATTTCCCTTATTATTAGTGATTTGGAGCATTCTTTCATGTGGTTGTGAATACTTTGCAATCCTTCTTTTGAGAACTTTGTTCATATCTTTTGACCATTGGGGGATGGCTGTTAATCTTACACATGTTTCTTATTTGTTTATATATCTTGGATATTAAACCCTTATGAGAGAAATTTGATACCAAGATTTTTTGCCATTTGACCATTTCCTTCAGGGGTGGGGAACCTGTGGGCTGGAGGGCACATATGGTCTTCTAGGTCCTTGGGTGTGTTCCAATTTCACAGAACAAATCCTTTTATTAAGGAGATTTGTTCTGTGAAGTTTGGATTCAGTCAAAGGGCAGCTGCACTAGCTGGACCTAGAGGGCCACAGGTTTCCCACCCCTGTAAGATGCATTGATGTTGTCTATGCAGAAGCTTCTCAGTCTTAAGTAATCAAAGTTGGTTGTTTTATCTTTTGTAGTTCTCTTTCTCTATTGTTTGGTTAAGGATACATCTCCTACTCATACCTGTGGGAGGTATGTGATCTATTTCTCTTCTAAATCATTTATTTATTTATGTTGTTTGTTGTTCAGGCACGTCTGTCTCTTTGTGACCCCATTTGGTGTTTTCTTGGCAAAGATACTGGAGTCTGCCATTTCCTTCTTCAGCTCATTTTACAGATGAGAAAAATGAGGCAAAGAGGATTAAGTGACTTGTGCAGGGTCACACAACTAGTAAGTGTCTGTGACCAGATTTGAATTCAGGGAGTTGAGTCTTCCTGACTCCAGGCCTGGCACTCTATCCACTGTACCACTTAGCTGCCCAATTTGTTTATAGTATGATGTCTAATATTAAAGGTGCATATCCATTTAGAATGTATTGTGGACTATGGTGTGAGGTATTGGTCTAAGGACAATTTCTGCCAGACTGCTTTCCTGTCTTCCCAGAATTTTCTATTGAGTAAGGAGTTGTTGACCCCCAGGTACTTTATCAATAGTGATTGAGTTACTGAGTCCTGTTGTTTTTGACTCTTCCTTGGGTAGTCTAATCTATTGATTTATCTCTCTGTTCTTTAACCAATATTAAATCGTTTTGATGACTGTTGCTTTATCATATAGTTTGAAAACATGGAACCCATGTTTTCTAAAGCTCTGCTTCCACAAGAAGGCATCAGAACAGCCGATATCCATATAGCCCCCAAAATGCACTTTTTATATGGACAAGGGGAGGCAGAGATAGCCTGTGGGGTGCTGGAAGGTGTGGATTCAAGATCTCAGCCCGAGAACGCCCTTGGCAGAATTAAGGTAAAGGAAATGCAGAGGTGACATTTGTTGTATCTACTTCCCTCTGCTAATTCTCTTCTTACCCCTCCTACTCTTTGACCTTAACATCTCCTTGGCATAAGTTGAGCTCAATGACTCTATTCCTATCTTTAAGAACTGGCAGTGGGAGATCAGAGAACATGAGATGACTGTGTCCTGAAGCAGTGGCTTTGTAACCTATACACTGAAGACAGCAGATTGATGAAACCGGCCACCAAGGTACCAGCAGTAAAATGCTGGGCTCTGGTAGACTGAAGCACACAGCCCACAGCTAGACCCGAGTGCCTCTCCATGCTCCAAGATGATACAGTCATTTCTCTCTCTGGGACCAGCCAGTACAAGGCACTCGAAGGGCAAATACATGTGCCCAGTGCCAAGGGGCTAGAACCCAGATTTCTGGCTGAGCATCATTCCCTTCTGGTGCTCCCCATCTCTCCCTGGCTGTGTAGCCCAGATGGGAAGTCATCTGCCATAGTGCTGCTATGCTTGTCCGGCTTCTCAGAAGGAAACTGAAGAGAGACTGGTTCAGCTTTATTCCCCTTCACTTCCTCACATTCACATTCCTCCTGTTTCCAGTGTAGCTGCCCTCATGCCCAGTGAGCCAAGGATTCCATGTGGGCCCTGAATGGAGCCAGGCTCCGATGGAACTGCCATCTTAGCAGAGTGCCCTTGTGATCCCCTGTGAGAGTAGTGAGTTGTCCTAAACCCAGCCCAGAGATCAGAAGACAGTGAGTTAAGGCAGAGAGTGAGCAGCTTGGGTTCAATGATAAGAGCCCAAAGGACTGAGGATAGCTCTGTTGTCCTATGTGTGGCTACACTCCATCTAGGTTCATTCCTTTATGCTGGAGAACTATCACCAGGAAAGACACCCTCCCCTGCCTTCTCTGAATCCTCTTCGTGAGCCCCAGGTGCCCCAACCATCCTGGCCTCTGCTCTGGGTTGGAGGTTCAGTCTTCCATCACTCCAGCGGCTGCTCCTGATATCACTGATGTGACTGAGACCTGAAACATGAGGACGAGCCCTGGGTTGGTCCAATGACTGGACAGAACATTGTCTTTCTTCAAGGAGCAGCTCCTCACAGCCTGGAGATGCCCTTGAGTTATTCTATGAGTTGGGCAAACTCAGGCGTGTACAGCCCTCCTCATCCTCAGAAGGGAGCTTCATTTCCTCCCACCCACTGACTAGGTGTGCTAGTGTGTCATCAGACCAGATCAGAATTCTCCCCCAAAGGTCAACAAGGTAGCCAGCAGCTTGTGCTTAGTAAAGGCTCGGCCTCACCTCCGGACACTAGGACAAAATTCTCAAGTGTCAGCCCCTGTCATGTGCAATTCCAAGGTGTATGTGTGTCTCTGTATGTATGTGTGTCTGTGTGTCTCTCTCTGTGTGTGTGTTTGTGTGTGTGTCTGTGTGTCTGAGTGTGTCTCTGTGCGTGCCTGTGTGTATGTGTGGGGTGTGTGTGTGTGTTTGGGAAAGGAGAAAAGAGCAGAGGAAGCAGCAGCTGCTCCCCCATAGGAGCTGGAAGAGCTGGCTGATTTGAAGCCCCTCTTACCCTGCTGCTTCCAGGCTCTGCCTGTGAGTCCTGGCTCAGACCCTCCTTCATCTCCCCACCCACCTACTGTGATCCACGTATGTATCTTGCACCAGCATTTGCTAGGCTTTCCCACAAATAGCTTGGTATGACACAAAGAAGAGGTGGATTGGTGCCATGGTGCCAAGAGGGAGGGATGACAGTGGGGCTGGACCCTCCCAGTGTCAGGAGGAGGCCGCCAGTGCCCTGGCTCTGGCAGGACATCCACGAGAGATTCATGGGATAGCCTGGCATGGATGAGTTGTGGTCTTCTTCATGGGAGACTGAGATCACAGGCCTGTTAGAGCATTGTGGGACCTCAACCCCATCTGAGGTTTAAATATGGCTATTTTGTGGGAGAAGAATAAACTCATAGATCGCGATGGAGCCAGGGTACCACCACATTGATTTGAAAGGGTTCATGATTCCTCCTTGGCACCCAGGGCACATGGTTTCAAGGCCCTAGGGGATGCCATATTGGTGCCAGACGCTGCCTTGCTGAGCTGTCTAGAGCTGCCACAGGGGACATCTCAGCTCACCCTCCAACCTGCGAGGGCAGCTCTTCTTCCCAGAATGGCTCTACCCTAGTCCAAATCTTTGTGCTGAGTCCCTCACTGGGCTTTAAATTCATACTGTGACCCCAAGTCACAGGGTAAGATGAGTCAGAGCCTCACTTGTCTCTGGCCCTCTGCATAGAAATGAACCATTGTATCTGAACTGAAAAATTCTGCTCAGATGGAGATGGACCATCACTCACGGTAACCCTGAATGTTCCAAAGCCCCTCATTTCTACGAGGCTCTCCTCTGAGGAGTTCAGAAAACACCTCTAGGATGACTGTCTTCAGGCCAAGAGTCAGAAAGGTCTGGGAGGTGCCCCGTTAGGGCATTTATTAAGCTCCTGATAGAACAGCAGAAAATGCATGGGTGCTCAGTGAGCAAACAGATTCTGGCAGCTGGAAAGTGCCTTGAGGGAGACCCTGCTGGGAGGGAGATCAGGAGGCTCAGTGCTGAGAAGACTCTGATGGAAAGTTGGGGCTGGCGCATATGAGCTCAGCCTAGACTGGCAGAGATGAAATTGGCACAGCACAGAGCCTGAGTCCCATCACAGGGCAGATGGGAAGGGCTGGCTTGGAGGACTCCCTCCTATTCAGCAGCAGGGTGGAGGACATGTGGGTCTGCAGAGCAGGGAGGTACAGGAAGCCTGGCAGGAGGGGACATCACAGGCCACAGGCTTGCAGCACACGGGCACACACACAGTGGGTTTGCAGCAGACAGGCACATAGCAGGTGGTCTGGCAGGGACTAGCCTGGCAGCAGGTGGACTGGCAGGAGCTGCCTCCACAGCACGAGGGGGAGCTGCTGCCAGCTCCACAGACTGCCTCGCAGTCGGTCACCCCGGGGCACGCTGGGCGGCAGAGCAGGGCCACACAGGAGGCCGGGCGGCAGCAGAGATGGACACAGCAGACGGGCTTGCAGCAGACGGGAACAGAGCAGGCCGGCTGGCAGCCAGTGGAGCAGCTGGTGTGGCACATGGTGTCTGGAGTGGGAGGGATCTTGGGAGAGGAGCAGAGGAGGACGGATGGGTTTGGACAGCTCCTTCCTCTCTGACCAAGGCTTTTATACCCCTCCCTGGGTCTGTTTGCCTTCTTTTCTTTTCAACACCTTATTTACCTGCGGAGTTTCCTGGAATGTGCTGCTCACAGGGGAAACACGAAGCTGCTAGGCTTTGAGGCTGATTTCACTCTTCCAGGTGCCTTTCTTTGACCTTGAAACACAAGTATTTGACTGGGCTACATGTCGACTCTGCCTTGTACCTTCAGAGAGAGTGGCCACCCACCCCTACCCACCACACACATCTTGAATGTCTCCACCCTATGGGAAACGTCCTGCTGATTAGGCCAGTATTCAAAGGAGCAATAAGCAAGCCTCTACTGAGCCCAGGCTGCATCTAGGAAGGGCAGCAGCTACACTCCATCCTTTTCGGGGAGAGAGGCAGACCAAGGATTTCCAGGCTTCGCAGAATTCCCCAGCAAGGAATAACCAATGCAGGTCAGCGTCTGCTCAGCAATTTTCAGTCCTAACTTGCCCAAGGTCTCCTAGACAGGAAGGATCAGAGACAGAATTGAACCTAGGTTACGGTGAGGGTCACACAGCTAGTCGTTATCTGAGGCAAGATTCAAACCCAAGTCCTCCTGACTCCAAGGACAATGGGCCATGCCCTGTGCCACCAGCTGCCTCATCAAACCCTGCTCCTACCTTTGTGTATCAGTTAACATATGTGCACGTATTAATGCAAGAAGTCAGGCTATGATAGCTGCCAACCAGGGATGCAGACAATTGTTCTGGGAGCTCTGGGGTGAGAAGGGTCCGCTAGGGCTAAGGCGGGGCTTCTTCACCTTTGCTGGGTCTGACCACCTCCCCTCCCCCCCAGGTACTCAGTCTGACAGAGCGGGTGGGTCTGGAGCCCTTCTCACAACGCTGGCTTTGAATACTAAAATAAAATACACAGGAAACCAAGACTTAGTAAAAATCAAGGTGTTGTTTTTCCCGCCCACGTTCAGACCCCAGGAAATGTCTGGTCTGGGAGCCCAAGTTAGGAAGCCTTGGCCCGGGATGATTGGAGGCAGTTGATGCTTGTAAGCCAGCCCGGAGCCGACGTGCCCTTCAGCTTACTCCCCAGGTCCTCAATGGGGCTTGGGCAGTCCTGACGCTCGGGTGTGGGGATCGTGCCAAAGAGCAGTGGGGAGACAGGGCCTCTCCTGGGGCCCAGAGACAAGACCCATTTCCCGAGATTGCAGCTGCTGACAAAGCCAGCCTAAGGAGCTGAGACTTAAACCTACAAGGAAAGGACAGCAGGTGAAGGTCTGAATGCCCCCACAGACCCAGGACACAGAGCGAGTGGCTCTGCCTGGCCTGAGAGTTGGGATTTCATTGCTAGAGATAGGAGTGCCTGGAGAGAAAACCTTCCTGCTCTTCCCCACAGGACTGTGCCCAGTGAATAACAGCACCATGACCACATGCACAGATGGGTTAGGGTGGGGAATGGGGAGAGGCATTGCAGATGCAGCGTTGGGGGGACCCTCCTCCATTGCTCGTTCCTCACGGTGCTCTCCTTGTGTCACTGGGAGCTGGCTGTTCCCAGAGGTCGGCGCTGGCACCAACCTGAGGGAACCAAGGTTTGTCACCATCTCCTGTACCACTGGAAGCCCTGGAAAGATGCTGGGAATGGTGCCCAGGCCAGGCACAAGGTACACAAGGAGAAGCCAGTGGAGAGAGTCTGAGAGCAGGAAAGTCATCTGGATAAAGGTGCAGTGCAGGTTAGAATGCAGCCTACCTCCATGATGCTCATGGAGCCCAGCCTCTCTCGGCACTGATAGCCTGGCAGTGCAAATCACACACACACACACACACACACACACACACACACACACACAACAGGGCACACTTGGCTTGGGGATGTGACCAGCTGGCTGGGTGACTGTCTGGAAAGAGCAAAGCAGAGTCCCTAGAGAAGCAGGAGGTTGTTTCCATGGAGGGAAGGATGGAAGGTTGAGGACTGACCTCAGGTCATGATCCTGGGGAAGTCACTGTACCTTTCTGGGTCTCAGTTTCCTCATCTATAAAATGAAAGGAGAAGACTAGATGATCCCTTCTAACTCTAGGTGTGGGGTCCCATGATCCACTCCTGAGGAACCATCACAAGAGGCTAATAAGATGCTAGGAAGGAAATAAGGAAGGCATTTGCTGTGTTTGGTGTTGTAGTACACACACATCAACACACACACACATCAACACACACACACATCAACACACACACACATCAACACACACACATCAACACACACACACATCAACACATGCACACAAACACACACACTGTAGAGGGGTATAAAAGCCTTGGTCAGGGGGAAGGGGCTGTTCAAACCCATCCCTCCTCCTCTGCTCCTCTCCCAAGATCCCTCCTGCCCCACACACCATGTGCCACACCAGCTGCTCCACTGGCTGCCAGCCGGTCTGCTCTGTTCCCGTCTGCTGCAAGCCCGTCTGCTGTGTCCGTCCCTGCTGCCGCCCGGCCTCCTGTGTGGCCCTGCTCTGCCGCCCAGCGTGCCCCATGGTGACTAGCTGCCAGGCAGTCTGTGGAGCTGGCAGCAGCTCCCCCTCATGCTGTGGAGGCAGCTCCTGCCAGTCTACCTGCTGCCAAGCTGGTCCCTGCAGCCCTGCCTTCTGCGTGTCGAGCCCCTGCCAGTCTGCCTGCTGTGTGCCTGTCTGCTGCAAACCCACTGTGTGTGTGCCCGTGTGCTGCAAGCCTGTGGCCTGTGGTGTCCCCTCCTGCCAGGCCTCCTGTTACCAGCCAGCCTCTTGCACCTCCCTGACCTGTGGACCCTCCTGCACCCCCTCCTGCTGCTGAGCACGACTCTTTGAAGGATCACTGCAGGCACAGCTTAGCTGTTCGCTAGAGCAGGTCTCTCCTGGTGCCATCCCATGCCAAGGTGAGAAGAAGTGAAGTTTCCCCACAAAGAGACTCCCTGAAACTTCCAGCTGAATTAACAGAGTCTGTGTCAGGGAAGGACCTTAGAATTTGCATTTTTAGAACTGAACTGGCTTCGACTCACTGGGTGACCCTTTGGGTCCCGCCACCT
>NW_020944696.1:0-6656 GCF_900497805.2 Vombatus ursinus
ATTGAAGCTATGATAAAGATATTTCATTTGAAGAAGAGAGGACTTGGGGGGACATGAAAGCTACTTTCAAGCATTTGAAGGGTTACGTCATGGAAGGAATAAACATCTTCTGTTTGGCCCCAGAGGGCAGAGCCAGGACCATTGAAGGGATGTTGCAAAGAAATGGATTTCACCTTGTTATCAGGGAACACTTTTCAGCAATGACAGCTGTCCCATAGTAGCATGGGCTGGCTTAGAAGGTAGTGAGTTCCCTGTCACTGGAGGTCTTCAGGCATATGCTTCCCATGCTACAGATTCCAGTATCAGACAAAAAATTTGACTAGATGACCCAAGGCAGCTTCTAGCTCTGGCAGGTGATAATTTAGTGAAGGCATATTTAGTTATTACATCTTGGCTAAGAAGAAGGTTGTTGCAGTGTTGATATTTTTGTGAGGGGGATAGAGAAGAAATGACTTGAAATCTTAGGGGCTCTATAATCAAACATCCCAGTCCCACAGATGTGGGTGATTCCTCTTGAGTGATTCCTGGCAACAGCTGGGCTTCAGGAATGAGAGCCATCTTCTCAACAAGTATTTATGAAGGACCTACCACGTGCCAAGCACTGTGCTAATGCTAAGGACAAAACGACAAAATGAAATAGTTTCTGCCCTCAGGACACTTATCTTCTGTGGGGCTGCACAACTTGTATACCCCAACTTATTCCTAAGTATAAGGACAAAAATGTGACTTGGATAAATGATTTCATTGGCCTAAAGAACTCCTGGATGAGGAAACTCTTTGCCAATACAAGTCAGTGCCTCCTCTGCAACTTATAATAGAAGAGAGTTGGCTAGAATTCTGAGAAGATAAGTGATTTACCCAGGGTCACACAATCAGGATGTGAGAGGCAGGACTCAAACCCAGGGCTTCCTTGCTGCTATACAACACTGTCTCTCATATACAAAATAGAGATAAAATAAATATGAGGTGATTACTGGGGGTGTCAGGGGAGGCACTGTGGGTCACCAAGAAAGTCCTCAGGTGGGAGGATATACCCAAACTTTCTCAACTCAATTGGAGGCAGTGTGAGCAGAGAGTAAGGATTGGAGAGATGGTGTGGAGTGGGAGTCAGCAAAGCTTGACAACAGACTGGGGGACAATGGAGAAGGAAGATCCCAGGGGAATTCTGAGGTGATGAGCCTGGGAAAATGGTGGGTCCATCAACCTAAATGGGGAAGTTTGGTGTTGGGATGATGCTAAAGTACCATGAGTTCTATCATGTACCCATTGACTGTAATGGCCCTTTCTCTTTTTCAGGCTGATATTTTCTCAGGAGCCATTTTCATTAAGTTGGCCTTGGGGCTCGACCTGTACCTGGCCATCATTATCCTTCTGGCCATCACAGGCCTTTATACCATCACAGGTGAGATAAAGGGAGGAGGAGGAGTAACCTTGGAATCTGCTGTGTGTGGCCAGCTCTGGGCCAGGCCCTCTGAAGAGACATACGGAAGTGGGAATGGGAGAGCATTTTCTGCTCTCAAGGAGTGAGGGCTGGTTGGAAAGACAAAGTTTACATCCATAAAATTATTAGGGTCTGATATAAGACAAAGCCTCAGATGAATGTCCTCAAGGTACCCAGGGGCCACGTGCACTATGGGCAGGTAGGGAGGAGGTAACTGGCCTGGGGCAGCTGGCATGAGATATCAAGCCTGGATGGGACCAGCTGTGGCCCAGGAGATGAGAGGTATCAGCCAAGTTCACCTAGTGTCAGAAGCAGAATTAGAACCTGGTTCTTCTGACTCCAGCTCCATACACAAATGCCAGGTAGCAATTAGCAAACATCACAGATAATGTTTATATAGCACCTCAAGATTTCCAGAGAATTTTGCAATCCTTAACTTATTTTATCTTCACAACAACCTTGGGATGATTAATTATTAATTAGTGTTAATAATAATCATATTAATCACATTAACATCTGAAATATGGAGCTGTTGAAATGTTTGCAGCATGTGTGACATGTGGAATCTCTGTTGAGCATCACAGGAACTTTGTGTGGGAGGTATTACAGATAGGGAAACTGAGGCTCAGGGAAATGAACTGGTTTGCTCAAGCTCACACAGCTAGCTAGCAAGGATCCCATGTGAGTTTAAAGTCCAAGCCCAGTGCTCTCTCCATGGTACCAGTCCTGGCTCTGTCACTTTCTTTGTTTGTAAATAACCCTAACCCTGGGGCTGGGCAACTCTGAATCCCAGAACCCTTGTCAGTGGGCCAGTCAACAAGCATTTATTGAGGGTTTACTAGAGCTGGCAGCCAAGGATTCAAAGAAAGGCAAAAGCAGTGCTTGCCCTCAAGGAGCTCACAGTCTAAGGGGAGGGACAACACACAAATAAAGAAGGGAATACATGATTTAGCCAGTGTAAATGGGAGGGGAAGGCATGAGCAGTTAGGGGGACCAGGGAAGGCCTGCAGAAGGTGGGATTTGAGCTGGGTCTTGAAGGAAGCCAGGAAGTGGAGGGGAGGAGTGAGGGCATTTCAGGCAGGGGACATAGCCAGTGCAAAGGTACAAAGATGGGAGGTGAAGTGTTTTGTTTGAGGAATGTTGTAAACCAATGTTGCTGGATCACCAAGAGTTTGAAAGGAGTGAGGTGTGAGAGTGGAAAGTTAGGAAGGGGCCAGAGTGTGAGGAGCTTTCAATGTCAAACAGCAAATTTTATATTTGATCTTGGAAACAAAAGGGCATCTGGGTATTATTGAGTAGGAGGGCATGGTCAGACTTTTGTTTTAAGAAAATCATGTTAGTGGCTGAATGGAGGATGGGCTAGAGTGGGGAGAGACTCGAGGTAGGCAGACCCACTTGCAGCTACTGTAATAGTTGAGATGTGGGATGGTAATTGTTTGGGGGCAGTGTCAAAGGAGAAGGGGATAAATGTGAGAGATGTTGTGAATATAGAAATGACAAGATTTGACAACAGTTTAGATATGGGGGAAGAATGAGGGTGAGGAGTGAGGATGATTCTGAGGTTGTGAGGTGGTGACTCGGAGAATGGATGTGCCCTTGACAGTAATGGGGAAGCTTGGATTTGGAGGAAAGAGAATGAGTTCAGTTTGGGACATATTGAGTTTGAGATGACTGTGGGACACCCAGTTTGAGATATGTAATAAACAGTTGGTGACATGGAGCTTAGGAGAGAGATTAGAACTGGATTTGTAGATCTGGGAAGCATTTGCATAGAGATGATCATTGAACCCACGGGCATTGATGACCAAGGGAGATTATATAGCAGGCTAAGAGGATTGCCTAGAACAGAGCCTTGGGGGCCCCCACTGTTGGTAGGAATGACCTGGATGATGATTCAGGGGAGGAGAGGGAGAAGGAGCAGTCTCCCAAGTGGAAGGGACCTCAGTGCCCACTGAGTCCAATCCAGACTTGAATCCCCTCTATGATCTTGATCCCCTCTATGACATCCGACCTTTGCTTAAAGAATTTCTGTTGGGAGGAGGGGAAGGGAGAGTCGATAAATTCTAAGGCAATATGTTCAGCATTTAGTCATACCATGAGTTTCCTCATCTGGAAAATGAGAAGATTGAGTGGCAAGAATGCTGGATTTGGAGTCAGAAGAACTGATTTTAAATCCTGACTTTGACTCTTACTAATCGTGTGACCCTGGACAAGTCACTTGACCTTTCTGGGCCTCAGTTTCCTCATTTGTCAAATGTGGGGTTGGGCCAGATGGCCTTTAAGGTCCCTTTTGGCACAAGAATATGATCCTATATTAGCCCTTTGATCCCATGGAACTACAATGGTCCATGATTATCAGCCTAATCATGTCAGTCTGCTGACACATGAGCTCCCTCTTGTGGCCAAGTAGTTAATGTTTGGTTTGTTAAATGTTTGGTTTGTTTGGTAGTTAAAGTGTGTTTGGCAGGGTGCCTGCAGGCAAGCATGTTGAGGTGAAGGAAGGGTCTTCTAGACTAGATCCAATTTCCTTGATCTCTCCTCCCAGTGGTGTTGGAGCCTTTTCTGGGAGAAGAGTAGGGCTCTTCCACTACACAAGCAGAAGCTGAGGGATGTAGGTGATGGTTTAGAAGGAGAGTGAACTGATCAGAGACTCTGAGGTCATCTAGTCCAGCCCCCAAATTTTACAGAGGATGAAACTGAAGTGGAAAGGAAGGAATTCACCCAAGGTGATACAGGTAACATCAGAGGTGTGATGAGGAACTGAGGCATTGAGAGGATAAATGAATTACCTAAGGTCACTAGGTAACACATGGCATAATTAGAATTTGAACCCAGGTCCTCTGACTCCAGTCAGGGCTGTGTCCTTTGTGCCATGTTGCTTCCAGGTTTTCCCATCAGTGTTTGGTCTGGTACATTGTTTCTTAGCTCTGTTTGGAGTTTTATGTAGAGCAGCTTGGTTCTATTGCTTTCAGCTCTTCCACCATCTTGGCTTTGCCTCCATTCCCGTTGTCTCCAATAACGATAATATATTTTGGGAGAGAGGTCTGGACCTGTGATTTAAATGGTGTGGGGGCCTCCCAATATAGATGGAAACTTCCTTCACCAAAGCAGATGCAGGTCAGACTGGTTTGTACCTCACACCTTCAAAAAGTTGTCTTGGGCACTGAGAGATTAAGTGATTTGCCGACAGTTACCCAGCTCATAAAAGTAATAATAACTAGCATTTATATTGCACTTGCTATGTTCCTGACACTGTGTTAAGTGCTTTGCAATTATCTCATTTTATCCTCACCACAACCCTGGGAGGGAGGTGCTATTATTATCCACATTTTACATTTGGGGAAACTAAGGCAAATAGTGGCTAAGTGATTTTTCCAGGATCACACAACTAGTAAATATCTGAGGCTGGATTTGAACTCAGGTCTTCCCAACTCCCTAATGGGTGTTCTGTATACTGCACCACCCAGCTGCCTAGCATGTGTCAGAGGTGAGACTTACAGACTACAGCTTCCTCTCTGTCTGTTATGCCACAATAATGATGACTCTGATTTATATGGCCCTTTAAGGTTTGACAAGTGTTTTCTATATGTTATCTCATTTGTGAAATGTATATAACACTAGCACCATCCCTCCCCAGGGTTGTTGTGAGGATCAAATGAGATAATATTTGTAAAGCGCCTAGTACAGTGCCTGGCACATAGTAAATCATCATATTCATCATCATCATCATCATCACCATTACCATCATCATCATTACCTGATTCTACTTATTTGTTCATTTCCATTGTCTCTAAACTTGTCCCAAATAGCTCAGGGGACGCTGATTTGATCCTCACAACAATCCTATGAAGTGGGTGCTTTTATTCACCCCATTTTGCAGACAAAGGGACTGAGGTGAAAAAGATGAAGTGATCTGTCCAGGGTCACATCTGATTCGAATCCAGGTTGTCCTGACTCCAAGCCCAGGGCTCTAGAAAAAAGTCCTCTGATGGGGTCCAATTTTGTTTCCTTCTACTTACCAGGGGGCCTGGCAGCTGTGATTTATACAGACACCTTACAGACTGCGATCATGGTGTTGGGGTGTTGTATCCTGACTGGGATTTGTAAGTGAAGCCGGAGAAGGTTAGGGTGGGGGAGGGAAATCCTGAAAATTCTGGCCATCTCTGAATTGGAATTTGAATGTGGGGACAGACTGGAGGTGGAGTAGGGCAGGGTGGGCTGTGGGACTAATGATCTTGTGGGTTTGATTCCTGGGGATGCTACTTGTCCCACAGGAACATAATGAGAGTGAGATGGGGGAGGGGGCTGGTTCAGTGTTCCCTTCTCAGAGAAAAAACAAAGAAACCCCAGAAGTACACATCCTTTTTAATGCCAAGAAGGTAGATGAGCTCATCTTTTATATACAAAACTGAGTGAATAATTAGCTATGCAGGAACAGAGGACACCTTTTCTCATGATTGAAGTTTGAGTCATCAGGGCTCAGGATGGGACTCATCCAGGGAGCAGCTTAGATGAGGGGTGGGGAATCTGGTGCCTTGAGGCCACATGTTGCCTTTTAGGTTCTTGGGTGAGGCCTTTGACTGCATCCAAGTTTTACCAAACAAATCCTTTTTTAAGGGGATTTGTTCTGTGAAGTTTGGATTCAGTCAAGGGTCACACTTGAGGACCTAGAAGATCACATGTGGCCTTGAGGCTGAAGGTTCCCCACCTTTGGCCTGGATTTGCCTTCTGTGAAAATCTCAGTTGGAAAGGCCTTCCAAAGGCATCTAGTCCAACTGGATCCTGACCACAGTTCCCCCTATGTAGAATAAATGGTCATCCAGGCTCTGTCGGAAGAATTCCAGCAAGGGGGAAACTCACCAGGATGGTCGGTCTGTCTTTTTTTTCCCTTAATAATATTTTATTTTTTCCAATTTCATATAAATATAGTTTTCAACTTTCACTTTTATAAGATTTTGAGTTCTGATTTTTTCCCTTCCTCCCCTCCTCCCTCCTCAAGATGGTATGCAATCTGATATAGGCTATACAATTACATTAAATATATTTCTACATTAGTCATGTTGTGAAAAAAGAATCAGAACAAAAGGGAAAAAACATGAGAAAAAAAAAGAGAAAATAGTGTACTTTGATCTGCATTCAGAATCCATAGTTTTTTCTCTGGATGTGGATAGCAAATACCATCTTGAAACTTTTGGAATTGTCTTAGAACATTGTA
>NW_020944697.1:0-13081 GCF_900497805.2 Vombatus ursinus
ATAGAAAACCAATCAATGCCTAGAATGTAGATCAATAGTATGTACAATATGGTACATATGTTAAGCTGATACAAGATTCTTTGGAAGACTCATCAATATTCATGAAGGCAACAAGGAGATGTGTGTTTGCCAGATGTGCTTTCTATTGCCACAGAGAACATCCTACAAAATTCCAACAGAAAAAAAGAAAGGTAGTGAAGGCCTTTTTTTTCAACATTTTTATTTAAAGTTTTAAGTTCCAAATTGTATCCCTCCATTCCCTCCCCCCTCTCTGAGATGGTAAGCAATCAGATATAAGTTACACATGTGCAATTATGTAAAACATTTCCATATTGGTCATTTTGTTCCAGAAGACTCAAATAAAAGGAAAAAAAATGAAAGAAAATAAAAATAGTAAGCATCAGTCTGTATTCAATTAATACCAATTCTTTCTATGGAGGCAGATAGTGTGCTTCATCATTAATCCTTTGGGATTGTCTTGGATCATTGTATTGCTGAGAATACTTAAGTCATTCACAGTTCTTCAGTGAACAATATTGCTCTTACTATGTACGACATTCTCCTGGTTCTGTTCACTTCACTATGCATCAGATCATGTAAGTTTTTCCAGGTTTTTCTGACATTGTCTTGCTTGTCAATTGATTGGCATTCCTTTGATTTCCAATTCTTAGCCATCACAAAAAAGCTATTATAAATATTTTTGTACAAATAGATTCTTTTCCACTTTTTGTATGTCTTTGAAGTCCTTTAAATGCTCCTATTTGTGAATGACATGCTGATTATATTAAGCCCCCACAGATAATCACGGAAACTCTGAAGTGAGGCACACAGAGTGATTCAAAAGAGTTTGGCTCAACAATTCACACAGGGAAAAAAGTGCATGAGAATGCTATAACATTTCCAGAAGAACGGATAATACATCCAGACAGCTGAATGGATATCTCATAGAGTTGAACCATCAATACATATACTCTGGACAGACATTGCAGAAGGAAAATGAACAGGGCCTGAAAATAAACAAGAAGAAGGGAGATAGATTCTGTTCCAAAAATGCACAGTTTTCCCTTAAAAGAAAACCCTTTAAAAACATCAATATTCTTTCAGTGATGCCATATGACTGTGAATTATGGAATGCTGCAAACTCCAAAGAATCAAAATGTCAGCTGACCTAAAGACAATGGAGAAATGTATGGTGGAAAAAAAGGTTAAAGCGCGGTGCCTGCTAATGATGAATTACATGTAAGAAATCAAACAGAAGACATCATTAGAGAAATTTTTGTGTGGTTTTTGTCCTTCGTTCTCAAAGAGGACCTATGACATCAGGAATGACATAACTTGCAAATGAATTGGATTTAAGTGAGGGGAGGCTGTGCAAAGTCACCAGCCTTACTTTCTCCTTCAGAGTCATTTGGGTCCAGTAATCAGATATAGATTAGGCCAACTGGAGATGGTCTAGGATGCAATGGGAGACCTTAGCCTTTTTTAAGTTACGGTCTTTCTGAGTTTTCACTTTGAGTGAGGCAACTCCCATTCGACAAATAGCCCTGTTTAAAATGTGAGTCAAGGGATGTCCCATTCAAGAAAAGACATAATAATCAATTTGGGAGGGGAAGATCCTCAGGGTTGCTGGTCAAAAGAGAAACATTTACTGTTTACATTCACTCTGAGCCAGGAGGGCCCAAAAAGTAACCACTAAGTGGTGCTTGGGCAGGGACCTACTGTTGTCTAATCAATGAGAACCAAAGTGAATTGGGATTAAGGCATGGTCTTTAAGAAAGTAATCTAGCCAGTACACCCCAAAGTAACTAGGTAGGTTTCAGCCATAAAATTTACCTTCCTTTGAGCAGAATACCCTCACATGATACCCCATGTGGGGAAGAGAGGAGAGGGGAGGAGAGGAGAGGAAAGGAGTTGGCTAACTGGAATGGAGGCTGGGTCCCCATTGGGGCAGCTTGGACTACTCACAGGTTGTGGTTTGTCATTAGTTCGTGAAGAAGACCATGATATCAGGAAGATGATGACATGACTTGCAAATGAATTGGAATTGAGTGAGGGAGGGCTGTGTAGTCACCAGCCTCACTTTCTCCCCCAGAGCCATCTGGGTCCAGTGGCCAGATATAGATCAGGATGACTGGAGATGGCCCAGAAAGAGAGATTTCTGACTAGAAGAGGAGATGACAGGATCATAGGCCTAGAGCAGGAAGATACCTTAGAAGCCCTCTAGTTCAACTCCCTCATTTTTGCAGATGAGGAAACTGATGCCCAGGGAGGATAAGTGACTTGCTCAAGGTTACACCGGCAGTAAGCATTAGGGTCCTGGGTTCAAGAACTCCAGAGCCTATGCACTTTGGGAGCTGGGTCATTCATGTAGCAAAAGTAAGACATAACAGATGGACATTTCAAGTGCTACGCTGATATGAGGTAACACCGAGATACCTACAGGAAGGCCTCCAGCTAGATATGCATAAGAGTCACACAAGGGGAGAGGACATAGGTCATGATCTGTAACTGGAGAGAGTCCACATCGATGACATCATAGATATATTTAAAATATTGAGGTGTAAGTATCAAATCCGAGCTTGTTTTGCTGCCGCTAGTGGAGTTTTAACCACATTTTTCTTCCTAGTTTTAGGTGAGGGAAGGATAATTATCACCTCATTATCACTTAAGGAAGTTTTGGGAAAAGATTTAAGAATAAATGGCTTTAAATGGTGATGTTTCACAGCTCACTATCCATATTCTCTCAGCATTCCCTCTTAAAATCAGTAAGAAACCAGGTCATTTAGGATATAATGATAATAATAATGCTTTTCAGATTTCCCATATGTTTTACATACATATTTCATTTCATCTCCACAACAACCATATGAGGTAAATAATACAGGCATTACTATTAACTAAGATAATATTTGTGAAGCCCTTAGCGCAGTGCCTGGACCTCTACACTATACAAATGCTTATTCCCCTCCCCTTTCTTTTTCTTTCACCCCCTCCAACCCTCACTATTATCCTCATTTTACAGATGAAGAAAACTGAGCTTGAGATCACTTAGATAATATATCCAGGGTCACATAGCTACAAAGTGGCTGAGGTGGCATCAGAACCTAGGTCTTCATGATGCCAAGTCCAGCACTCCCTCTATGTCACACTGCCTTGTATAATCTATGAACAGTCACAAATACTCTACGCAGATAATTACTAGGTTCTCAGTCACTACTGAAGAATGGCTAGTTAAAACTAGCCAGAAACAGCCAAGAACATGAACTATACTCTTTGCTTTGCACAATACTCTTATCTATCCACAGGTGGCTTTCCTATCTGTGGCACCATTTAACTGAAACTTCCAGCATCCACAGACAGGGAAATCTTACACTGCCTACTGGTAATGGGAGAACATAGACTCTCCAGCCAACACTTCAAACTGTATTTTCTTGCAGTCTGATGGCAGTTTCCCAACCCCCACCTTCATTCTTATCCCCACCCTCCAGGGTATAAGAGGAAAGCTGCCTCCTAGAGGATTTTATTCTAGTAGCATGATCACTATTACTACCTTGAACATCATCCACACATTCGGGGGCCAACTTTGCACTCAGGTCTAATAACCTTATTTTATTGCAGTTCTATACCTATGCAGAGGGTTCAAAGACAGAAAGAAGCCTGAACTAAGGTACATTGTAGGACATACACAGGGAAATACTCAGGAAACACTTGGAAGGAAAAAAAAAACCCACTAGATTATAGACATGTAATACAAGCCTTCAAGACAGACCATGGATTTTTATATGATGCAAAATCAGGATAAAGTAAACTGCTTACACAGAAACTAGAAGAGAGTACATGATAGTGCGTATTATCAGATAGGCATGGAGATGGAAAGATGGGGCAGGAGTAGATCTTTCAGAACTTCTAGGTATTTTTTAAGAGGTGATTAAAACCAGAAATTTCAGTCTGGGTTTTGTGTCCAAGACAGCTGCAAAGATCCAGTAGCCCACCACAAATTGTCCTCTCTCTACCGCAGCTCAGTTCTCTTCTATGTCTCTGATTGCCTCCTGGTCCCCAGGTTGCCGCCTCTTTCCAGGTTGACTCCCATTAAGTCCCAGGCAGAGGGACTGATGATATCTTTTCTACCACTGCAACTGCTGCTCAGGTCATGTGCTCCCAACTTGTTCTCATTCTGTCCTCTAGCAGACTGCATGTTCTGTTTTCAAAACTCCCAGGTGTGACTCAAGTCCACCACTTGGTCCAAAGATTATGATCATTCAAATCTCTCTCAAGACTGAGAGAGAATACTTGTCCTTCTGAGTTAGGAATCCCAGAATGCCAGTCAGTTCTCAAACCCTTATTACAGTCCCATAGCTGACATTCACATAGTTAGTGCTTTAAGGTTTGCAGAGTGTTTTACATACAGAATCTCAGCAGAGTTTCATGAAACTCCTATGAATTTGGTACCAAAAATAGATTAGCCTTACTTTCCAAATAAGAAAACTAGGTCTTAAAAAAGGTAAAGTGACTTTCTTGGTCATCATGTATCTAATAAGTAACAGGAGGAGGTATTTGAACCCAGCTCTCTGATGATTACAGGTCTAGCATTCTCTCCACTCATACTCACCTTTATAAAGCCCTATGAGAATACAAAGATATCTTTTATTTTTAAATGAAAGCAGGGAAAGGGGGATTTATTGATCTTTAGGAAGCCAGTTTCCATGAACTGGTATTGATTATTAAAATTCACTTTCCTGACCTGTTTAAATGGCCAAGGATCTTGGGTTCTTTTTTCATTTCTTCTCCATTTTTGTGTTAAATATTCTTCTCATTATAAAATCTGGGGCTGACTAGCAAATTTTAGGCTAAAAATAGTGATATTGCTGCTACTGCTCCACGTGAACAAGACAGCCCACCTTCTATAAAGAATAATTTATCTATATTTATGGATTCTTGAGATAGAAAAAAAAAACTATTAAGCTACAAGACTCCAAACTAAATACAGTAATAGGATTATTTCCACTATATGCTCTCATTTCCTTCAGGTGGGAAATAGAATCATTCATTTTGAATCTGAATAGGAATCTTCAAATTTTGCATCCTACTTTCTCCATGTAACCCTTTGAGGAGTGGGACCATGTCAAACTTCTCTTTATGTTTTAACCAGCCCCCAGCCTAATGTCTTGTACATAGTAGGTATTTAATAAACGACTGTCAAGTTGAATTGATGATGAAGCTACAAACCTCTGAAAATAAATGAAAATTCATTTATTAAGTATTAATTGTATGACAAGAACTATGCTAAGAATTCTCTTTTTAATTCTAAAATATAACAAAAGATCCTTCTAGTGTAGAAGCAGACAAGCTCTTGATCCCCTTTTAGAAATATTAAGAAAGCATATTTATGATGATACAAGTCTGAAGCCTTTAGATGAATCTGAAAGACACTCTTATCAGTCTGAAAAAAAAACTGCTCCTAATAATCTATTGTTGTATCTTCAGTGTGATCATTTACACCTTGGAAACAGGAAAATGCTACAAATTCAAGCTTGACTCATTGTTTTATTGATTGTCTAGATTTATGAAAGTGATAGGAAAATATTAATAATTCAGATTAAGTTTAAAAGTGTGTCTTGCTGCACATTTTTTTAAAAAAGAGTCAGTTGTTAAAACATTTACCAGCACAGTAATGACCCACCTAAAAGCAGAACCACCTTTCCCAATTTCCTGAAGAAATCAAGGTATTTATCAAAGGGACAAGATCCCTTTGATTACTTTGGATTACCCATGACCAGCTTTGGGAGAGCTATTGAAGTGTGGTCAAAGAGAGATTGAGTGGTTTTAGGAGAATAATTCTCCGGCGATATTCCCAAAAGATTCAATGACTATTGTTGAAGTGGAATGTTAACCTAAATTGTGTAATTATGTTGTGATATTTTCTTTGTTCAAAATTTCTATAAATGTTATTTCAGAATGTCGGGTCAGAGATATGTCTGAGGGCATGAGCGGACTTCGTCAGTTTGGACAATTCTCTCTCTAGCAGAACAATGTTTAGATGAAAACAATGATAAATGAATATAAATTGCTTCAGGCAGATTTGTGCCTATAACTGCAATCTGTATAGTATTAATATTTTTTCTTCAATACTTTTATTCATAAGGCAACTAGGAGGGACAATGGATAGAGCACTGGATTTGGAGTCAGGAAAACCTGAGTTCAAATCCTTCTTCAGACACTTTCTAGCTATGTGACCCTGGGCAAATTATTTAACCTCTCTCAGCCTCAGTTTCCTCATTTGTAAGATGGGGATAATAATAGGATCTCCCAGGGTTGTGAAAATCAAATGAAAAGCAAACGAGATAACATATGTCCAAGTCCTTTGCTAACATTAAAGTACTATATAAATGCTAGTTGCTACTATTATAAAATTAGCTCCTATAGCTTTTGTTTCAGGATAGAACAAAGAATTATGGTGAACCATTCAAGAAATAATAGAGTGGGTAGTTGTGCAGGTATGATTTCCTTTAGGAAACTGTCACAGGACTATATTTTACAAAGCAGTGTTTCTGAGCAAAATCTTGGTTCAAATAGCAACAGATGGATATGAAGTGAGAGGTAAGTTTGGGTTTCATCAAAAACAATCTGACAGCCTATTCTTTTATAGATTAGCAGGATTTAGGGAGGCAGTTGTTTGGAGGAACACTCTGCCAAATTAACTATAACATGTGACATAGTTAGTGGACATTGGGGAGACACCTGGCAAAACTGAAACAGAAACTCAAACAGCTTCTGATGATCACAGAATGGATTGGATGACCTGTGGAAGCCCTTCTTTATATGTCTCTAATTTCTAATTCCTCTTCTATCTTTTGAAATGCTTTTTTTGTTAAATGAAATATATTATGCATATAATACATATAAATAATCTATAGAGATATATACTACACACACACACACACACACACACACACACACACATATATACTACAGCCAATTCTAAGGTATTTTTATGATGCCATTGGGACATGTGTCACCATCACACAGAAGCACGATCATCAATTATAGTAACAATGTCACATCCCATAGAGGCCTTTATGGGCCCTAGGAAATACAGGGCATAAATGTTATCACTGTGTATCCTGAAGTGTAGGGAGTACCAGGGGAATTCAGAATTTTGCACTTTTATTTAGTGTTCTCATCACTTCCACAGAGAGTGTAGGAAGAGAAAGCAATGGCTTCTCTCTTAGAATAGTGGAATCAATTTTGGGTACCACATTTTAGGTAGGAAATTGACAAAATTGACAAATAGGAGAATTCCACTGGAGGGTAACTAGAAGGGGACCAAAGACCATGCTATATATGTATTCATTTAAATAACCATTGTGTTTTAGCCTGGAGAAGAAAACACTGATGGGGAGGGGTTAGGGTATAATAGCTATTTTTAAGTATTTGGAAGACTGTCAGTGAAAGAAGAATTAGGTTTGTTCTGTCTGGCCCCAGAGACTAGGACTGGGAGCAGTAGGTGAAATTTGCAGAAAGGCATAATATTGCTTGGCAGCTAGGTGGCACAGTGGATAGAGAGCTGGGCCTGGAGTCAGGAAGACTCATCTTCCTGAGTTCAAATCTGGGCTCAGGCACTTACTAGCTGTGTGATCCTGGGCAAGTTACTTAACCCTATTTGCTTCAGTTTCCTCATCTATAAAATGAGCTGGAGAAGAAAATGACAAACCACTCCAGTATCTTTGCCAAGAAAGCCCCAAATAGGGTTATGAAGAATCAGATACAACTGAACAAAAACATATAATATTGCTTTCATGTATACAATCCTTTTGCCTCACTCAAATAGTTACTAGCCAAATTCAGGTCTTTATCAAGTCTAGCCAGGAGTATTGCAACAACCTTCTATTTGGCCTTCTTTCTTCAAGGATCTCCTTACTCTAATTCATCTTCCACGTACCTACTGAAGTAATTTTGCTAAAGCACACTTATGACCATGTTATCACCATGCTCAACAATGTCCGTTGGCTCCTTATTGTCTCAAGGATCAAATATGATCTCTACCGTTTGGCATTTAAAGTACTTTAAAGTTTAGCCCCTTCCTATTTTTACAATCTTCTTTCTTACACATTTCTCACCTCATTAAACTTTTTGACTTTGTCGTCCTGGTCTAGCTGATGTTACCCACAAATGAAATTCCATCTTTTGCTTCTGTGCCTTTGCCCTGACTGTCCCCCATGCTTAGAGTGTAATCCCTTCTCACCTTGGCCTCTTGGAATTCCTGCTTTTCCTTTAAGACTCCCCTTCTCCTAAAGCCTTTCCTGTCCCTCCTGGCCCCCTCATGTCCCATACCTTATTACCTCCCTCCCATAACTACTTAGTTTTCTCTCTCTCTCTTTCTCTTTCTCTGTCTCTCTGTATGTATGTGTGTGTGTATACATATAAAATTATGTATACATACCT
The DNA here is from genome assembly GCF_900497805.2 of Vombatus ursinus. Lineage (NCBI taxonomy): Eukaryota > Metazoa > Chordata > Mammalia > Diprotodontia > Vombatidae > Vombatus > Vombatus ursinus. Next base: position 8,443 of record NW_020944697.1, read on the forward strand.
ATAGCTATCTCTCTCTCTCTCTTTCTCTTTCTCTGTCTCTCTGTATGTATGTGTGTGTGTATACATATAAAATTATGTATACATACCTATAGCTATCTCTCTCTCTCTCTCTCTCTCTCTACATACATACATATATATATATATATATATATATATATATAATGCAAGCATGTTGTATTTCCCAATTAGAATGTAAGCTCCTTGAGGGCAGGTGCTGTTTCACTTTTATCTTTGTTTAGCACAGTATCTGGCACATACTGCTTTTGGTAAATCCTCTAATTGTCCTCTAATATCTTTCAAATATCACTGGTGGTGGTTGTGCAATTATATCTACAGTGCTATACATGACTTGAACTCAATGAGTTTAGTTGTTATCTGATCATCTGCAGCTAGGTGGTATGGTAGATAGAGTATTGGGCCCTATCCTCCTGCAGTCAGTAAGATTAAGTTTGAACTTGACCTCAGACACTAGTTGTGTGACTCTGGGAAATTCACTTTCAACTCTGATTGTCTCATTTTCCTTGACTGTAAAATGAGGATAATAACAATGCCTATCTTGCAGGGCTGTTTTGATGATCAAGGAGATACTATTTGATAGTAGGTACTATACAAACTCTTATTTCCTGCCACCCTCAACCACCATTTTGTATCCCATGATGTAATCTCCGTGAGTGGGAGGATTTTTGTTTGTTTTTGTGCACATAACACATTTTAGGCCCTCTGGATCTTGGGTCCTACCTGCTTGGAGTGGGTGGGTAGTAGTAGTAATTTAACAGCAGACCAAGCACAAAGACACAAGATTAAATTCAGATATCTAATGTATCCATCTTGTTTTACCTTGCTACTACTGATCTCTTGAAATACTAGACTATCTTAGGAAAGAATGGACAGAAAGTTGATGGCAAAATTGGAGGGTGGAAGGCACTATAGGCAGTAGGAACATTGTGCATAAAACCATGCCTAATTTTCTCTAAGAATTCAATAAGGTCTTGAAGGGCAGTAGAGCAACTTTCCCAAAGTATTTCCTTAAAGTTGAGACAATTGCAAAGAAATGGTATAGCTGAAGATTTAGGAATCAAAGGAGAGTCTGGGCAAAAGGAATATTCAGTGACTGTAACATCAGTTTACTCTTTTATCCTCATAATAAAACTGATTGGTTAATAATTTTCCCTTGGAGATTCCATAGTATGGTGTTGAAAAAGTGCAAGATCTGAAGTAAGATCTGTGTTCAAATAATAATGATGATGATGATATGATAGCTAGAATTTATATATTGCTTTCAGATTTGTAAAGCACTTTACATAAATTATTTCATTTGATCCTGACTCTGCCTTGCTAGCTGTGTGACCTCGAGCAAGTCACTGAATCTTTCTTGGCCTTGGTATACTCAGGCACAAAATGGGTTGAGGTTGAACTATATGATTGCTAAGGACCCTTCCAACTCTCAATCTGTGCTGTTGAAGATAATTCACATTTGTCTAGTACTTTAAAGCTTCTAAGGTACCTTACATGAGTAATCTCATGTGATCCTCATAGCAACCCTGTAGAGGGAAGTATATAGTAGGAATATTTTGATTCCTATGTTAAAGAGTCAGTAATACTCTAAATATATACATATATGGTATACATTTAAAGCCATAACACTGTAGTTTTTTTTTTAATTAGGAAACTTCTAGAGAACTGGATTTGGACTTGGAGAACCTAGGTTTCAAGCCTAGCTCACTTACTGTCTGTGAGGCAGATTTCTTCACATCATCAAGCTTCAGTTTTATCTTCTACAAAATGAGGGAATTGTGTGGATGATTCTTAAGCTCCCTTCCTGCCCTAGATTCTAAGGCATCCATCCTATTTCTCGTATAGCAGAGGCTGGACTGTTGCTTTAAAAAAAAATAGATGCTGTGACCCATCAAGTTCCCTCTTGCCCTCATATTTTAGGCCTCAGCATGATACTAGGACGCTGAAGGTTAGTGGTACAGTGAGGTCCAGTGTTCCACATGGCCTGCCTTTCAGAATTGCCTACAGAGACTCAGGACTCTGTGGTTTTTGCAGGTCAAACAACTTTACCACACTGAGCCCAGGCTGACACTGCTTTTCTGAAAACAGCCTATCACCTCCACCATGGGTTCTTTGTTTTCTCTATTTGATCTAACAGATTTCTCTTTCAACATATTCAGTGGTCTTGAAATATCATCTTCTGGCTTTCTCTGAAAGGAGATTCCAGGGTCAGTCCACCTCATTCAACATCCCAGCCTAATGCTGTAATCTAAGGGGAACTTCAAGGCTTGGTTAAGCTAAAATCTCTTCCCCAATAGCCCTCCTGGTGCCTGAAAATCTTTCTATTTCAATAACTTCTCATGCGGCATTTGGAGACATATATTCAAACTTCTTTAGGACATCATGTAATCTGAAAGGAGTAACACATTAACAGGGATTATTTAAAACACACAAAGTTTTAGAAATGGAACCAACTTTAGAGATAATCTTGTGCATTTTTTTTATTTTACAGAGAAAGAGACTTTGGCTCGGTAAAGGGAAGTGTCTTGGTCAAAGTCAGTGGCAGAGCTGGTAATAAAACTCAAGGGTCCTGATTCTCCATCCAGCGTTCTTTTCCAATATCACATTGTATCCTTCTTCTACCACCCATGGTCATAGAGCAGAGAGAGGGATCTACAATAAATTGGGAACTGAGGAAAGTGAGTTTTGATTGAGGCGGGGGAGGAAGGGGGACACAATAGGAAAAAATCCAGACTATAAGATACCAATCTGGATAGGATGTCATGGTAGGGGGCATTTGGCACCCAAAGGGAAATGATGATACTGGGTTTTTTTAAGTGTGAGGACATTGAAAAATTGGAAGGGGGCGTTGAAGGAAGAGGGTCAGAAGAGAACTAAGAATGGTGCAGGTAAATAGGTATTGTCTGGAGCAGTGGTATCAAACTCAAATAGAAACAAATAAGAATCCCTATGGGCTGCATATTAATTTAGAAAACTGTATATTAACATTATCTATGTTCTGTTGTATTTTTACTTATTTTGTTAAGTATTTTTCAATTACTATTTAATCTGGTTCTGGTCAAGCTTCTGATGGGCTCACAGTAGTGTGTCTGGTCTAGAGAATAGTTTTCAAAGTATGGTTTGAGTATCCCTTCTGGGTCCTTGAGACCTTCAGAAGGGTCTCTAAGGTCAAAATTATTTTCGTAATAATAGTATGATGTTTTAGTTTCTAATATACTAAAGGTCAATAGATACAACACACATAGACAAAAGTTCTTTGAGGGGATCTCAATAATTTTAAGAGTATAAAGAGGTCCTGAGATGAAAAAGGTTTGAGAAACACTGGTCTAGGGTACAAAATGTAGAATGATACAATGAATGACACTTTTAAACATTACCTTTTATGAATGATCATCTTTTCAATATCAGAAAACCTCACTTGCCATGACATATAGATATTTATTTTGGGGTAAATACAGTAGTATGTATTACAGTGAAGGCTCAAAGATACCAGTGGATGGAAATACACAGCAGGCATAAATATCAAACATTGCCTACAGGGTACAAATTCTGTTTTCCAACTCTTGCTAGGAGCACAAAAGACAAGTTTTTCCTTCTTCACAATCTTGCCTGAGGTTGGCTCCACAGAGTTTGTATTACTCTTGTAAACTCCAACTGGTATAAATATGTGACATTATGGATTTGTAATGCACAAATTCAGATACATCATTAGTTCATGTTTCCCATTTAGATCATGTGTTTCCCCATGCCAGCATAACTAAAAACTGTAAAAGCCAGTTAGTTTCTAGTGTGTTTCTGCAGGTCACCTAACATGTACATTTCAAAAGAGTTTGAAGTTTACCTTGTCTGTTTACTCCGTTAATTTTTACCTTGATGGATCTGATTTTCTTCTTTGTGAAAACAAACACATATTCCCTGAATAACAAGAGAAGTGAGCTCTTCTTTTGTCCCTTTCATCCCCTTCGCATATTCTTTTCCTTACCCAGAGTCACCTTCAGACAAAGGGACAGAACATACTGAAAAACTCCAGGGGCAGCAGCTGCAGGATTTGTGTATATGAGGAAAGTTCTTTGACCAAACTTAAGTAAAGGGACAGGGTAGCTCAGCGAATCTATCCTGGCCTCCTTCTTTCCTGATGAACAACACGTCCCCTCGTTTCAGGTGCTGCTGGATGACTGCAGATCCTACACAAAGGGGAAAAGTAGCTTCAACCACTGGGAGATTTTTCACTAATACCCCCAAGTAAAGCAAGTATTGGTAATTTGGCATAACCCAAACATGTCTCTCTAGGATTCTGTTCAAGCAGGATGAAGTACTGAAATGCTGAGGGGGATTCATGATACAGCATCTCACACACAAGGCAGTAAGGAGCCAGGAAGGTAATGTTATATTACCTTCAAGTTACTGGTGTTTTCACACAGGAGGCTTAGCTTTTCTCCCAAGGGGGTGGAGACTCAGACTTGCTCTCATTTTTAAAAAAAGGATGCTAGTGCCTTCGCTCTATTTATTGTGTCCACTTTGTTTTGAATATATCTTGTGTGCATGTAGTTGTTTGCATTTTGTCTCCTCCATTAGACTGTAAGCACATTAAAAGAAGGGACTGTCTGTTGCCCTGCTTTGTCTC
>NW_020944698.1:0-290 GCF_900497805.2 Vombatus ursinus
AAATAGAGGACTTTCAAGCATTCTTGATGAAAAGACCAGAGCTGAATAGAAAATTTGATTTTCAAATACAAGACTCAAGTGGAACATGAAGAGGTAAACAAGAAAGAGAAAATTATAAGCGACTTATTAAGGTTGAACTGTTTACATTCCCGCATGGAAAGATGATAATTGTAACTCATGAGACCTTTGACAGTATTAGGGTAGTTGCAGGGAAAAATTATGTGTGTGGATAGATAGATAGATAGATAGATAGATAGATAGATAGATAGATAGATAGATAGATAGATAGA
>NW_020944698.1:300-5440 GCF_900497805.2 Vombatus ursinus
AGATAGATAGATAGATAGATAGATAGATAGATAGATAGATAGATAGAGGGCACAGGGTGAGTTGAAGATGAAGAGGTAATATCTGGAGAATAAAATTAAGGGGTGAGAGAGGAATATACTAGGAGAAGGAGAAAGGGAGAGGTAGAAAGGGGTAAATTATCTCACCAAAAAAAAAAACAGAAAAGAAAAGGCTCTTACAGTGGAGGGGAAATGGGGGAAGGTGAGAGGGAATGAATGAATCTTATTCTCTTAGAATTTGACTTAGGGAGGGAATAACATACACACTCAACTGGGTATGTAAATCTGTCTCACCCTACAGGAAAATAGTGGGGGGAAGGAGACAAGAGAGTAGGGGAATGATAGAGAGGAGGGCAGATTGGGAAAGGGGGTAATCAGAAGCAAGTGCTTCTGAGGAGGGTCAGAGTCAAAAGAAAGGATAGAATAAATGGCAGGGTGGGATAGGATTAAGGGAAATAGAGTTAGTTTTTCACAGCATGTCTACTATGAAAGTGTTTTGCATAACTGCACATATATAACCTATATTTAGCTGCTTGCCTTATCAATGAGGGTGGGTGGGGAGGGAGGAAGGGAGAAAATTTGGAACCCAAAGTTTTAAAAGTACATGTTTAAAAAAATGTTTTCACAAGCAATAAGGAAATAAGAAATACAGGAAATGGGGTACAAAAATCCATCCTGCCCTACCAGAAAATTGAAGGGGAAGGGGATAAGAGAAGGGGGGGAAGAGATAGAAGGGAAGGCAGACTAGGGTAAGGGGTATTCAGAATGCAGGCCATCTTGGGGTGGGGGGAGGGGTGAAATGGGGTGAAAATTTGGAACTCGAAATCTTGTGGAAGTAAATGTTGAAAACAAAAAAATAAATAAATAATCAAAAAGATAAAAAAAAAAAAGAATTCAATTTGTCCAACCAAAATACACAAGAAAGAAACTAACGTGGTAAGTACAACACTAGAAAAGATTGATATAACAGATCTTTAAAGAAAACTGAATGGGAAGAACAAGGAATATGCATGATAAACAATTTAGAAGACCAAGGAATAGTCTGTCTGTTAGTTCTATAGGGGAGGGAAAGAATTGATGACCTAACAAGAGATTGAGAGTATTATGAAAAGTAAAACAGATAATTTTGATTATATTAAATTAAAAGCTTTTATTAAAAAAAAACACAATGCAATCAAGATCAGAAGGAAAGCAGAAAGCTGGGAAACAATCTTTAAAGCAAATGTCTCTGATAAAGACCTCATTTCTCAAATATCTAGAGAACTGAGTCAAATTTATAAGAAAATAAGCTATACTGTAATTGATAAAGGATATGAACAAGCAGTTTTTGGATGAAGAAATCAAAGATATCTATGGCCATATGAAGAAGTGCTCTTTTTTTTTTGCTGTTTGGTTTTTTGCTTTGGTTTTTGGCTAGGCATTTGGGGTTAAGTGACTTGCCCAGGGTGACACAGCTAGTAAGTGTTATGTGTCTGAGGTTGTATTTGAACTCGGGTCCTTCTGAATCGAGGGCCAGCACTCTACCCACTGCACCACCTAGATGCCCCCTCTCAATAACTTCTGATTATAGAAATGTGAATTAAATAAATCAGACACACCACCTCACCTCACACCTAGCAGTTTGGCTAAAATGACAAAAAGGGAAAATGATAAATATTGGAGGAGATGTAGGTAAATGGGACCACTAATGGTTCTGACTCCTGGTGGTATGAAGTCACATCCCAGAGGCAACATTATCACATTCTTTTGGCTAGGTATTCAATATCGTCAATAATCTAGCACCACTCTGCAGTTTTGGTTTATCTTGCTCTATTTCCTTTCATGTGTGTTGTTTCCTGCCCAGATGTGTCTCCCCAGGCATATTCTATAATGTCTTACTGTCCTTTATATGTGCCCAAATCTGGCAAACATGTTTTTAATGATTTTATCTCAAACATTGATAAAAAAATGTTGAATAGTAGAATATGAAAGAGAGCTCATTAGAATGCTCTGTGAAAAGGAGCCCTTCATGCTGATATTCTATCTGATCATTCAACCAGTTATAAATTTATGTAATTACACTATCACTAGGCCCACATCTCTCCATCTTGTCCCTAAAAATCCCTGAATATATCAAACTAATTATTATTAAAAAGAGTTCAATTGGAAAAGTTAAGGTAACTTTTAATGTTCCATGTTTTACTTTTTAAATGTTCACAAACCATTCCTTTATTATTTTGTTCTGAAAGGTCATTGAGCCATAGACCAAGAGCTAGAAGAGATCTTAGAGGTAATTTATTCAAATCCTTTTATTTTTAAGATAAAGAAGTTGAGGCCTAGTAATATTTAGAGACTTGTTCAAGATCATACAGAAATTTTAAGTTTGAGGTTATATCTCTCCAGTGACTAACCAATCAATCAACAGAGTAAATTAGGTATTACAAAAAAGATTTTCCCCATGTTCTCATTTCAAGGGGTGGACAAATTCTTGGTCAATTTGAAAGGATCACAGGGTCGTGGACCACTAGAAGGGAGACAACTAGTGATGCATAGGAAATATCATTTTTCTCATTTGGAAAATCAACATATTCAGTTTGGGCTACATTTAAAAAGCATAATTAATCATTCCAGCAGTGAGGTAAGTCCACCAATAAAGCAGTCTAGTAGTGAACAAATCAAGTTCTGGAGTTGGTGATTATAGTTTGAAAGTTTGAGTCAAGCCCCTGAAAGAGAGTTGCGGTTGGGGGAAAAAGAGAATTTCTTACCTTCCCTTTCCCCAACCACCATTGATCATATAATCAGGAAAAAAAAACAAAAACAAAAACAAAAAACTGGAACATTAGCAGAGTATGCAGAATAGGAAATACCAAAGACAAACATGAACACAGATGGATACGGAGAGATAGATGCCTAAGGAAGGAAACAGCTCCAAATAGTGTGATCTCTAGTACCAGAGAAGGATATTGGCTATAGACTCAACAAGAAAGATTTTCATAATCATAAATTGTAAATTTATCCTTTGACCTTACATGTTTTCTCCACATGAATCTCACTCTTCCTTTGTATTCTGTGTATACTTGTGAGAAAATTTGCCTCAGACATTTGGTGGTGGTAGTGGTGGTGGTATTGTACCAACTTACATTACTGTTTTAGTAAATACCAAAGATCATTGAAGTCTGGTTGACTGATAATGATAGGAAACATGCCCAGGGGGGGCATAGATGACACTTCTAGAAACTCCAGGTTTTGGGAGTTATCCCTACAACACTAAGAGAAAAAGAAGATAGCCAGAATTCATCGCAAAACATTTACAGATTGAGACTTGTTTTTGTTTTTGTTTTTTTTTTTTTAATTTTTTTTTTAGGCAATTGGGGTTAAGTGAGTTGCCCAGGGTCGCACAGCTAGTAAATATCAAGTGTTTAGTCTGAGACTGGATTTGAACTCAGGTCCTCTTTTCTTCACAGACAGTGCTCTATCCATTGCACCACCTAGCTGCACCCTGAATTGAGACTTGTGAGAGGGAATTTAGGTTAGGGTAGTGAGTCAAGGAGGGTTGTTACATAAGTAACAGAGGCAGGATTTAAGCCCAGGTGCTCTAACCCTAGAATCAGTGCTCTTCTCCCTGTCCTATAGCTAAGAATTTCACCAAGGGATATAAATCAAGTTCTCCAGTCAATAGATTGTAGGCTCTAACTTATTTTATCATCATCATCATCATCATCATCATCATCATCATCTTCATCATCATTATAATTATTATTACATTTGAGTTTTTCTATTCCTATGTCATCTCATATTCTCTGAAATGTTTCAAATAGTAAGTAACTCAAACAAAAAAGAAAAGAAGCAGTTAGGTGGCACAATAGATAGAGAGCTGGGTCTGGAGTTAGAAAGAAGTAAGTTAAAATAGATCCTCAGATACTTACTAACTATATGACCTTGGGCAAGTCACTTAAACTTATCTTTCTCAGTTTCTACAACTGCAAAATAATAACACCTATTTGACAAAGAGTTATAAGAATAAAATGGGATAATATTCGTAAAGCACTTAGCAGAGTGTCTGGCACAAATTAGGAGCTTGTTAATACCTATTCTTTCCTTCTTGATGACTCAATGTTATTGAAGAAACCATTGTGGATTTGGATGATTACTAGTTCACTTTTTTTTATTCTTTTTTTTATTGTTGTTTTGTTTGTTAGCTTTTTAAATTTTTTAAAAAAATTTTATTTTTTATTTCTTTTTTGTTTTTTATGTTCTATTTTTTATTTATTTATTTTTATTTTTATGGTAATTTTTATTTATTTTTTTTGTTTTCGACATTTACTTCCACAAGATTTTAAGTTCCAAATTTTCACCCCATCTCGCCCCTCCCCCCACCCCAAGATGGCATGCATTCTAAATACCCCTTCCCCTAGTCTGCCTTCCCTTCTATCTCCCCCCGCTTCTCTTATGCCCTTCCCCTTCAATTTTCCTGTAGGGCAGGATGGATTTCTGTACCCCATTTCCTGTATTTCTTATTTCCCAGTTGCATGTGAAAAACTTTTTTTAAACATGTGTTTTTAAAACTTTGGGTTCCAGATTTTCTTCCTTCCTCCCTCCCCACTCACCCCCATTGATAAGGCAAGCAACTAAATATAGGTTATATATGTGCAGTTATGCAAAACGCTTCCATAGTAGACATGCTATGAAAAACTAAATCTATTTCCCTTAATCCTATCCCACCCACCCATTTATTCTATTCTTTCTTTTGACCCTGTCCCTCCTCAGAATTATTTGCTTCTGATTACTCCCTTTCCCAATCTTCCTTCCTCTCTATCATCCCCCTACTCTCTTGCCCCTTTCCCCCCCATTTTCCTGCAGGGTAAGACAGATTTCCACACCCAATTGAGTGTGTATGTTATTCCCTCCTTAAGTCAAATCTTATGAAAATAAGATTCACTCATTCTCTCTCACCTTCCCCCATATCTCCTCCACTGTAAGACCCTTTTCTTTTCTGTTGTTTTATTTTTTTTTTGGTGAGATAATTTACCCCATTCTACATCTCCCTTTCTCCTTCCCCTAGTATATCCCTCTCTCACCCCTTAATTTTATTCTCCAGATAGATATGACCCCTTCATTTTCAACTCACCCTGTGCCCTCTATC
>NW_020944699.1:0-5707 GCF_900497805.2 Vombatus ursinus
AAAGCACCTTCCTTTACTCATGAGGGTCACATAGTGAAGGGGCTTTGAGATGGCCAAATAACGATCAAAAGCCATCACAGAGAGAGAAAAAATATCAACCCCACCAAGGAAGTGGAAGAAGAACATCTGTGTCATGCAGCCATTGAAAGAAATGGTCTTTCTTTCAGCTAAAAGATCCAGCAAAACCTTTGGAGCAGTGATGGAGGAGAAGCAGATGTCCACAATGGATAGATTTCGGAGCAGGAAGTACATAGGTGTGTGGAGGCGAGACTCACAGGTCACAGTGAGCATGATAAGAAGATTTCCCAGCAGAGTGGTTCCATACACCAGGAATAATAAAAGAAATAAAATGATGCTCAGCCTTGGAGACTGGGTGAGCCCCATAAAAACAAATTCCTTCACCCTGGTGTGATTTCCCAGTTCCATTAGCTCATGTTTCCTCTTCCTTGGCCACCTTGGGAAGAAAGAATTAAATAATAAAGAATATACACTTACTCAGACATCTCTCTCCTTCAATGACACCCACCATCTGCTGCTTTCACTCCTATCCATGTGCTGCTGAGCGAAGTTTGAGAAAATCACAAAACAATACTGCCTGGGCCCAATAAAATTTATATGACATAATCTGAATTGGACTCTCATGGAGGCAGAACAATCCTTTAAAAATCTTCCCAATTCAGTCACTAACCTCCCACCCACATCAGTTTTTCTAATCCTTTGCATATCTCCTCAAACCTCCCATAGCTTTCCTCCCCCCACCCTCTCAGGTGAGAACCTTGCCTCATCTTTTACTTTTAAACATGGTGCCATTCACCAAGAGCTTTCTCTTCTTCCCTCTTCCTCATCTCACATCACTCAAATGCCTCCTTAATCCCTATTTCCTATAATGAAGTGGATCTTCTCCTTGCCAAGGCAGACCCTTGTACATGCTCAAGTAACCCATTCCACCATGACTTATCCAGCAAATTGTCCTCTCTATCATCCTCATTCTGGCTCATCTTCAATCTCTCCATCTACTGGCTACTTCCCTAGTGCCTAAAAACAGGATGAGAAGATTTCCAGGTCCAGTTGTTACATACATGTCTCCCTCATTCTCAGAAAATCCTCACTTGCTCCAGCCATCCTTATTCTGTTATCCTATACCTCTCCTCCTTTTCTTGGCTAAACTCATTGAGAAGGCAATCTACAATAGACTCTTCTACTTGTTTTCCTCATGTTTGCTTCTTAACTCTCTACAGTCTGGTTTTCAACCTCATTCAACTGAAGCTGCTCTTTTCAAAGTTACCAGTGATCTCTTCATCACCAGATCAGATGGCCTTTTATCAGTCCTCATTCTTCTTAATTTCTCCACTGCCTTTGACCTGGTCAATCGCTCTCTTCTTGTTATTGTCTTTTCTGAGGTTTTTGTGGTGCTGCTCTCTCCTGAGTCTCCTCCTCCCTGATTGCTGCTTCTCATTCTCCTTTGTTGGATCTTCATCTGGGTATTGCCCCCTAGTTGTGGGTGTCCCTTCAGGTTCTGTCTTGGGCCCTTTTTTCTTCTTTCTCTGGACTATGTCTCTTGGTGATTTCATCAGTTGCCCTGCATTCAATGATCATCTTTCTACAAATAATTCTCAGATTTACTTATCCAACCCTAACATCTATCCTAACCTTTGATGTTACATCTTCAACTGCCTACTGGGCAGCTCAAAGTGGGTGTCCCATAAACATTTTGAATTCAAAATGCAGAAAACTGAACTCCTTATTTTCCCCAAACCTTCCTCTCTTCTCAACTTCCTTATTGAGGATGAGGATCACCCTCAACCCCTCACTTTCTTACCCCTAAAATGATTCTTTTGCTAAATCCTATCGATTTTACCTTTGCAATATCTCTTATATATATTTATATGTATATGTATGTATGTATATGCATATGTCTCCTTTTGTTCTCTGCCATTGCCACCACCCTTGTGTATGCCCTCATCACCTCAGTTCCATACTCTTGCAATAGCCTTCCAGAGGGTCTGCCTTTGTTAAGTCTCTCCCCGCTCCAGGCCACCCTTCATTCATCTGTCAAAGTGACTTTAAAGGAAGAAAATTGCACAGGTGAAGAGGTGGAAGTAGTTTATTCTCATCACGTAGAACACGTTGGGACATGGGTTAGAGGAAGCGGAGCTCAGTTTACATGCAGAAAGCAGACATTGGTTTAATTGAACCATGAGGTTGTGTTAATCAAAATTATTTGGGAGTATTCATTCTTTCATTCAGCAATCCTATTATTAAGCTCCTGCAGTGTGCCAGGCATTATGTCTTACTTTGTGGTAGGCACTAGGGATACAAAGATGTTGTGAAGGAAGTGACATCCTATTGGGGGAAAATATGAATGGCAATGAGCAAATTGAATTGAAAAATAGAAAAATTTAAATATGGAATACATAAATAATATATAATAATGGGAATAATGATAAATGATATAATAATAATAAAACTAAATTATATGTCTATACATATATAAAGTAAATTCAAAATAATTTTTTGATGGACACTAACAATCGAGGGGAGTTAATTAATGCCTCGTGGCTCTTGAGCTGAGCCTGGAAGGAAGGTGGGGATTATCAGAGCTTTAGCTGAGGAGAGAACCTTTTCCAAGCCTGGCAGACTATACGAGGGCACATAGGTGGGAAATGGAAAGTTGTGTATGGGGGAACAGCAGCACAATGGCCAGTTTTCCTAGAACATGTGTTGAGTTGTTTCAGTCGTGTCTGACTCTCTGTAATCACATTTGGGGTTTTCTTGGCAAAGACATTTGCCATTTCCTTCTCCAGCTCATTCGGCAGGTGAGAAAACTGAGGCAAACAGGGTTAAGTGACTTAACCAGGGCCACACAGCTAGTAAGTATCTGAGGCAGAATTTGAACTCAGGTCCTCCAGACTCCAGGTCAGACAGTCTATCCAGTGGACCACCTTGCAGCCCTGGAGCGGACACCAGATTGTGAAGGGCTTTACATGCCAGAAAGAGGACTTTGCATTTTTTTCCAGAAGTGACAGTCAGCAGTTGGTTTTCGGATTTAGTTTGCAAGTTTTTTGGGGACAAGGGCTGGCTGGATTTGGACTTTGTGTCCCCAATACGTGTCATACAGTAGGAGCTTAATACACTCTCCATGATTGATTGTTCAATTAGTTGAAAATGGAACTGCCCAGGATCTCCTGGGATCAGAACACATTCAGTCCAAACTCTTTCCCATTCTATCCTTCGTTTCTATCTTGTATACTAAGGGCAGATGTTGATGACCATGCCCCAGAAGTGCTGTGTTGCCCTGATTCTCCATCATAAGAATCAGTTCTTTTTAGTGGGCTGCACTTAGACACGTGGGTTTCAGAAAGAATGTCAGTTACAAGACTTTTGGGACTCACTCTGGGTTAACCAAGGAATTTAGTCTGTTACCCCACACCATGTCCCATCCATGAAGAAACCACACAAACACACACACACACACACAGTCACACTCACACACATATACACACTCACATCCAGACACAGGCACAATTCTCCTTGAGGATAGTGTCTATAATCCTCTCTAGTCTCAGTTTCTGACTGATTCCACTTTGTATTTTCATTTGAGGGGATTTGGAGAAGGTTGGAGTGAGACTGTGGGATGAGGGTTTTGGGTGAAAGTGGGATTGAGACTGAGAGAAAAGGAGTAAAAGCAGGGATTGCTGTGGGAGCTGGGAAAGGCTTTCTCCTCTTGCTCCCCATGTTTTCTCCAACTGTTCTTCCCCTGGCTTATACCCTCAAACAGAGGGATTCAATTTAATTCAAATCAATAGGTGTTAACTGAGTGCCTAGAGCACAAAATGTAGAGTATTCAGTGACCTATCTTACTTAGCATTTAGAGATCAGGAGACTTTCCTCAAGCTGTTAGTAGCAGAATCATGGACATTCCGCTGAAAGTTTTCCTGCATCTGTCCAGTTACCAAGAGCAAAATATCTCTCCTCTTTCTTTTGTCTTTGTTCCTCTGCAACAGCTGGAGCCTTTGAGGACCACCAGAGGTCTCCAGTGTGCTAAGGACCCCCATCCTCGGTATTTAGAGAGTATTAGCTCTCTTTCCCCCACCCAGACATTTAAGAAAGCATTCCATTACTTTGAGTGAGCTTTGCTGTGTACCAAACCTTTCCTGGGATTGGTTCTGACAGTACCTTTGTATGATCTCTAGTGTGCTGTTGGCATTCAATAGATGGCTCATTACATCCAGGCTCGGGGTGGCTTTGTGTTTGATGCTGGACAAGTCACTCAGCCTTCCTATTCCCAGGATAATCTAACCCTCTATTGCAGCTGGCTATTCTTGTTCGCATTCCCTCTGTCCTCTCCTCCCCACTCTTCCCTTTCTTTTCTCTTTTTCTCCTTCCATTTTCTCACTCCCTCTTGTTCTTTCTTCCATCCCCTTCCTCTTCTTCCTTGCTCCTCCCTTTTCCTTCCTACCTCCTCTTCATCTCTGTCATCATGATTGGTATTCTTGCCAACACTTTCTTCTTCCTTTCCATTTTCTTTTTCTTCTCCTTCTTTCATCCTTCTCATTCTCCTCTTAAACCTTTCACATCTGCCTGGCATTTTCAAGTATCCATACTGATTTCTCCTTCATAACCACCCCATAAAGGAGATTATAATACGTATTGATGTACTCATTTTTACAAATGAGGACACTGAGATGATAGATTTTAAGGGACTTTCTCTCAGCCAGCATCCAGAAAAGAGACCCTTTTACTCAAAGACTAAATAGGTTCTTAATGACTAAACCAAGATTAGAACCCAGAAACCGTGGTGCTTGATTCACTGGTGCTTTCCCTGTGCCTCATTTCCAGGCTATATATTGGAGGTCAGACTCATATAAGGCTGAGAAATGAAGTCCCCCCCACCCCCCGCCAAGAATGTGGAGGAGGCTGCATTCCTCCCTGAGCAGCTGTACAACTTTGTTTTATTCAATACACACTTATTAGCATATACCCAAGCTTTTAGCTGGCTAGATCAGGGCCAATAGATGAAAAGATTAGGGCCTACTCTGTGCATGGGCTAACATTCTCTAGCTAAGTTCCTGGATTCCATTACATTCATCCTATGTCCCCACAATATACAGTCCCTGGCCCATCCTTCCAAGTAGAATAGCTTCTAGTGATGTCTTGTTGATAGATTATGTGTCCCTTCCACCCCCAATCCCCCAAAGAACCAGCCTAGCTAAGTTTGTAAAAGTTTGTTACCTTCCTGGCTATAGGAAATTCATTTTATGGCTGTAGCAACTTTGATCGACCATTTGCTAACTCACAGAGGGGTTGTCATTCCCATGGAGGGAATAACCACACCAATGAATTTAGAGATACTTGAATTACTGAAGCATATGTGTGCATTTATGTTTGAATGTGTTCATATGAGGCAGCAGGATGGCTCAGTGTCAGGAAGTTGTGTTCAGTTGTTTCAGTCATGTCTGCCTCTTCATGACCTCATTTGGGGTTCTCTTGGTAAAGATACTGGAGTGATTTGCCATTTCCTTCTCCAGCTCATTTTACAGATGAGGAAACTGAGGCAAACAAGATTAAGCGACTTACCCAGAGTCATACTAGTGAGTATCTGAGGCCAAATTGGAACTCTTCTTCCTGATTCCTAGGTGGCACAATAGATAGAATATCAGGTCTGGAGTCAGAAAGACTCATCTTCATCACTTACTCCTGTTTCCCT
>NW_020944700.1:0-4190 GCF_900497805.2 Vombatus ursinus
TGGATTTGAACTCAGGTCTTCCTGATTCCAGGCTCAGCACTTTATCGACTGCCCCAAATAGGAAATGAGAGAATTGGATTAGATGGTTCTTAAGGCTCTTTCTAACTCTTATTTTCTATGATCAAAGTTCGCAAAAGTGAAAAATACTTGGCCTTGGGGTTGTGGAAGGAAGAAATAACTTGGACTTAGTGAAAGAAAGGAACCTTTGGTGTTACCCGTGGTGCTGGGTTTTTTGTTTTTTTGTTTTTTGACCCTGCCAATTGTCCCTTAGCACTAATTGCATGAGGCAGCTAGGTGGCACAGTGGATCCAGCCCTGGGCCAGAGTTAGGAAGACTGGAATTCAAATGTGACCTCAGACTCTCACTAGCTGTGTGACTCTAGACTTCTGTTTGCCTGAATCCACTGGAGAAGGAAAGGACAAACCATTACATTATCTTTGCCAGGAAAACCTCATGGACAGTATGGTCCACGGGGTCACCAAGAGTTAATCACCAGTGAACAACAAATAAATTGCAAAGTCTTAGACCCAAGAAAATTGCCAGGAGGTTGTTGTGATTTAGAGTCAACCCTGGGGGCAGCTAGGTGGCCCAGTGAATAGAGCACTGGCCCTGCAGTCAGGAGGACCTGAGTTCAAATACACTCTCAGACACATAATACTTACCAGCTGTGTGACTCTGGGCAAGTCACTTAACCCTAATTGCTTCACCAAAAAACAAACAAACAAAAACGTAGTTAAATGTAATTAAAAAGAGAGTCAACTCTGAGTGACACTAGTCATCTTGGAACAGGAAACATCAGATTACTGAATCTGAAGTCAGGAAGACCTAGGCTCTGGCTCCTCCTTAGAGACATAGTAGTTGTATGACCATGGGCAAGTGAGTTAACTTCTGCGAGCCTCAGTTTCTTTAATATGCACGATAAGAGTAGCAATCACCTCCACACAGATCCATATAAATGTGAATTATTATAATAAAGAGATTCGACCTTTACAGCCTGGAAGGCATCTATGGGCAGAAAGCAACATCACTACAGCATTGGAGTTACTCTCGATTCCGTCACATCCTAAGACAGACTGCATTTTGTGTGTTACATGATAACCAATGAATGAACAGAAGCTTATATCTATCTATTGCTTTACTTTTTGCAAAGTACTTTCATGGTTTTGGATTTTTAAAGTTCTTTTCAAATCTTATAAGATTCTTCTAATAAAATGAAATTGAACAGGGGGAAAAACCTGTAAAATCTTGTACTTCAACTGAAAGAAATCAACTGCAAAAAATACATGCTGGAGGTCTGTGTGTGTGTGGGGGGGGGTTGTTGTACAGACAATGGCTCTTGAGAAAATATCTGGGGATTTGATAGAACCTCAAGCTTAGCATGAGTTAACATCATGACATGACAGACCTCCTTTCCCACAAAAGGCTAGTGTAATCTTAGGTCATGGTGACACTCTTGGTGGATTCTGTTTGGGCCACCTTTGAACATGGTGTTGAGTTGTTTGTACCACATTTCATAAAGGACATTGACCATCTAGAGTTTGTTCAGAGGCCAGTGACCAGGACAGCAAGGGGTGTGGAGGCTGTGCCATATGAGAATCCATTGAAAGAACTTGGGATGTTTAGCCTAGAAGAGAAGATGGGGAGGGGTTCACGATGTGATGACTGTCTTCAAGTATATGAAAAATTAGAGTTGTTCTTTTTGGTCCTAAAGGATATAGGATGGTGGCAGGGATGCAAATGAGACTCCTGGTAAGGAATCATTTCTTAATGAATAAACAAATCTAGAGATAGAAAAGTGTGTGGGGAAGGAAGGACTGTATGCATAGTGAGCTGCATGGCAGGGTAACAGTGAGGGTGAGTCATAGGCAGAAGCCTAGCTCAAAATAGGAGGGTTTCACCAATAGGGACAGTATGGCCACAGAATGGAAGTTCCAGTAGCAATTTGGACATGGCAAGAGTACATGTAAAAGAAAATGTGTCAAACTGAAAAATCTATTTGTTACGTGTTGTGTTCCCTCAGGAGAAAGTAAGCTCTTTGAGGGCAGGGATTATTTTTCATTTCATGTTTGTATCTCAAGCACCTAGCAGAATACCTTGCAAATAGTAATAGTAAATGTTCTTTGGGTTGTATTGGATAACAGATCAAAGACGGATTTAAAATAGATTTTTTATCATACAGGGTAGTAAAAGCACAGCATCCAGAAGCAATTGGTCCAAAACCAAAGAGATCTGCTGAGAGTGAATCACTGGAGTCTTCTGGCTACTGGACTAGAAATGCAGAGAGCATCGCATCTCGAGCAGTAAAGCACAAGAATCCAGGAAGGACCATGGACAACATAAAGATTAGGAAGTGCCAATGTTAAGGCCCTTATTAAATTTAAGTCTGAGATTCAAGGGATGTCGTCATAATATCCTGACTTATACAGATGTCCCAGCTCAGAGTATATCAAAAGTAGATGGAAGACTAGGAAAAAGAGGAAACCCTAAGTTTTTGTTTCCTTAAAAAAATATTTTAGACAATTCTTGATATGGCCAAAGAGGGTGGTTTTCATTGATACAAAGCTGGTCCTAAAGGAGTCGTCTTAAGATAAAGTAATGTAATTTATGACATTGCTACATCACCAAAAGGAATCTTAAGTTAGGTTTTAAAATGGCAACTTTCTTCCCTGAGACTCACTTTGATGCCACGTTTGACCGCATTCTACCAAATGATAAGTAGACCACTCCAGAATAAGCGAAGGAAAAGAACAAAATTCAGTCAAAATCAGGTCATTATTTTGGCTATGGGAAAAGGGAGTGTGGTGCAATGGAAAGAGAAGCCTTGGGTCCAAAGCCTGCCTTAGCCACTTATTCTCTGGGTGACCTTGGGCAAGTTTAACCTCTCTGGGTCTCAGTTTACTCCTCTGTAAAATGATATAGGACTTCAGATGGTTTCTAAGGTCCCTTCAAACCCTAAATCTATGATTCTCCAAGTGCTTGATGCCAAACTCAGATTCATCATCCATAAAATGAGGGAACTGGTTTAGATGGGGTTCCTTTAACCTCTAAAAATGCTATGATGGAGGGCAACATTGACAGATCTTTGGGAGGCCTGAATGATTGGAGATGGGCTAATGGGATCAGATTTCTTGCTCACTTCTAAGGTGTGATTTTCCCTTCTTTCCCCTATAATCTCCAAACTTCCAACCATTAGATTGATTCCTTTGTGTTCAGAGGATCAAAGAATTGAGAGCTGGAAGGGACCTTGATATTAGGTAGTTTAACTCCCTCATTTTACAGGTGAACAAACTGAGGCCTAGAGAGTTTTTGTTTTTAAAAAATATTGTTAGTAAAGTTCCTTATCTTCTTTAGTAAGCATTACCTTCTCTCTGCAAACAGTACATGCAAGTCCCTCACATTTTTTCCTCCTTAATTTGGAGGAATATAAGCTAAAAGGGAGGATCGCTGGGGGATCTAGACCAAGGGTGGAGACATCTTGAGGGAGGGTAGAATGAAGACATCTCTAAATATTCTCCACTCTAATATATCTGCCAAGAAAACCCCCAAAAGGGGCCATGAGGAGTCAGACAGGACTGAAACGACTAAACAACACAAATTTTCAAAGCCCTCACACTGAAGCGTAAGCTTTTCTGTGACTGCATTCTCTAATGAAGGAACTAAGAGAGAAAGATTTCTTGAGATGCTCAAGAGTTGGAAGAAAGGCTGGGGGAAAACGACCACCAGGTGGCAGCAAATGAGCAGTCCTTTAGTTCCTCAGGCCTCCATTAAGTGAATACTGTCCAGGGTGCTGCCAACAGTTTGTACTCTACCCTATAGCAGCAGCAGTAGTCTGTATGTCTCCAGGTCATCAGGGTTCTCAAATTAGGTTTACTGGCATCCTGATTTGTGTGCATGTATTTACAACAATTCCCCTAGTGAGAATTAGATACTCCTTTCCCTGCCATGTGGGAACAGGCGGGAAAGGCAAGGCCTTTCCTCTCCTTAAACAGAAGGATCAATTACAGTTAGCCCTTCCACACAGCAGGGGTTAGGGGCCCGGAGTCTGAACCATCTGGAAAATCTGTGTGACTGAACAAAGTAAACCTCGAGGAGGTAGCATTAGCAGTTACTATTTAGTTTTGCTAAACATTTCATACCCAACTGATGAGCTACACAATACATTAGAGTCAGCCTGGCATTATGACCATATT
>NW_020944701.1:0-7297 GCF_900497805.2 Vombatus ursinus
GCTGTGTGGTTCTGATTATGAGAATCCCATATTCAAAAAGTTACATTGGCTCAGTGCTACATCTAGTATCAAACTGAACCAACTCTGTGTTTTGTTACCACGTGTAAACACCTAAAACCTAACTATTTGATTTATTCCTGTATTATTCCACTCTGTATACTCTAAGACCCAGGCATATCTACCTTGTTGCTGTTGTTCACACAGGATGTTCCATTACCCTTCTTTAAGTTTTGGCAAAGGCTGGTCCTCTTGCCTGACACTGTGTCTCCACCTCTCTACCTCCTCCAATCCCTCAGTTTCCTTTGCAGCTCAGCTAATGTGGCACCTCATCCTACTTAAGGACATACCTAACTGTCACCTTCCACTACCAAAGTTAGAGACCTTCCCCATTATCCCAAATTTATATTTTCTTTATTATGTTATACATAATCATATACATACATGTTGTCTCCACCAATTGGATTTAAGGTCCTGGAAGGCAGAGGCTACTGATTTATCATCGTTATAGCCCCAGAACTTAGTCTTTGGCCTCACACCTAATAGGTGCTTTAGAAATACTTGTTGACCACTTCCTTGTCACTTAGGAAAATAGGGCAGGCTTTCTCTGACATCTGCTGGCCGAAAAGAAAACTGCAACATATGAAAAAGTTGAAGCCAGAAAATAATTCCTGGAAAGATGAAACTTATGTCCATCTCACATTCGAATCCTAGTATTACATTCTAACCCATTCCAAACCATATTTTTATTTGATTTCATGATGTGACAATTCAGTCACTATGAAGACAGGCAGAAAGGAGCCAAATGAAATCCTTCAGTGTAAACAAGTATTCAGATTAAATCATCAACATTCCAATGACCTATTTCACTCTTAGTCTTTTCACAGGAGAAATGATGCAGGTCAAGACAAAATAAAAGTAGAGAGAACATTGAATAGGTTTTAGCCTGCAGTGCACCTGGTCCCAGGGTGATGTATTAATGTTGCTCATTGACAAGAGCAAAACTTTGGAGAAAATAATACATGAAAATGGTTGATTTTTGCTTTGGAAGAAGTTTTAGAAATAAATATCAAAAGTTAGATTAAGATGTTACCTCGTTTAAGTCAAACAACAGGTAAATGTTTTCCTATGTGCCTAGAGATACTTAGCAACATTGTTAGCCCTGGAATATGCAAAATCACCTAGGAAATGAAATGACTACTGTAGGCATTGTAGATAGTAGTAGAGCTTCAGTGAGAATCTGGCTTCTCTACTTTCAGTTCTAGTGCTCCTATCTTTGTTTTGTTTTCCTCCCAGGCAATGGGGTTAAGTGACTTGCCCAGGGTCACACAGCTAGTAAGTGTCAAGTGTTTGAGGCTGAATTTGAACTCAGGTCCTCCTGACCCCAAGGCAGGTGCTCTATGGGCGGTGCCACCAAGCTGTCCCCAGTGTTCCTATCCTTGGATGGAGTTTACCTTCTGTCTCTGTGGCCCTCCACTCTGAACAAAACTGTCCCTCTCTCCTTTCAGTTTCCGCCAATCTTCTCAAATGTGTGGTCTCCACCTGCTGCCTCAATTCCCTCCCCCTTCAGCCATTGCTTTAAGCTCCTGAATAGGTGTACAAAGTCAAAGTCCTAGATGTAGGGATCCAGGGAATTTCAGAGGTCATAAATTCCATTCCCATCATTATGTGAACACTTAAAAAAAGTTTAAAAAACATCATTTCTAAGTCATTTAATCATTTTATTAATAATGCCAGCATTTTAATAAAAGGATGGTCATTTGGCTGTCTCTCTTACTCCTAAGACAATGATGGCAGTGGGCTCAAGGCTTATCTGCCCATTGGAAGAGGTGTTTTCCTGAGGCTGGCAATCAACTCTGATTGGTTAACAATGAAAGAATGAATATTATAGTATGAGGCTGACCTCATTCAAGTGAACTTTGATTATGTCATTTACTTCTAAGTCACTCCCAGCCTTGGACAATCTATTCAAAGAATTTGTCCCCACTCAAACCACAGTAGAGCACACTGGCTTCCCCACCAGGATGGGGTCTAAACAAGATGTTAAGAAAGTTAATCCAATCTTATTATCAGTAATGTCTTTCAAGAGACTGGACTTTTGAAATTAAGACTTTAGAAAAAGGGAGGGAACTCCGGATCTCCCCAAATCATTGGTTATTAATAATCATTTCTCTCAATTAAGCAGAGGAGGAAACTAGGGCCCAGGGAGGTGAAGTGAATTATGATTTATTTCAAAGATTCTTGGTCTATATCTGTCAGGGGCCTCAGAGTCATCTAGTTTAAGGTCCTCAATTCATAGAGGAGGAAACTGAGGCCCAGGGAATGGAAGTGACTTATCCATTTCATACTAAAGATCCTAGGTGTAAGGAAAGTCTCAGATAACGTAGTCAAACCCCTTCAATATACAGAAGAAAAGACTGAATCCAGGCTAGCTGATGAGACTTGCCTGAGATCAGACAGGGACCTAGGGGCTTAGGCTGGATTTGAACTCAGGTATTTGTACCTCTGAAGTTCAGCAATGTAGACACTCCATCCTGCCGTCTCCTATACTCTCATCTCTCTAGGTGTTCTAAGATTGAAGTAGAAAGGATCAGTGGTCTCTTTTAATTTTAAAAGAAACAAAATTTCCCCAAAATACAAAGTTTCATCCCGTAAACATTCAAGAGATACTTATGGGTCTGAAAGGAATTTTTTAGCTTCCTGTCTACATAAAATCAAAGTGGAACAAGTGGATTCTTTGAGCCCAGTTTTGCCTTTTAATGAAATGAGACATTTGAAAGAATTTGCATAACAACTTAGATTATGACATAACAATGCCTCTCAAAATGACCATTGCAGCCTCAAACATGGTGGAAAGGCACTGCAGGTATCCTGTGATTGAAACAACTCACATCTTATAATAGTCACACATGTACCAGAAAGTGCCTAGGATGTCATGGTAGTGCTATTGCCCTGCATTTCTCAGAATAATTGTTGTCTGCCAGTGTCTGGCAAAAATTTAATATCTCCTCCTGACCTAACTAAACACATTATACACATCAGTGTGCCAAGTAACATGAGAAAAGAATGAAAGTACAGACTTTATAAAACATGGGTCATTAATCAAATGATTGAATTACCCAGAAATTATGTCTCTTGAAGTTTTTAAATGTCACATAATGATGGGGTGGGGAATACAAGTGAAAGTCAGAGAAGAAGAAAAATCAAGTAGACTAATCTCTTAGGTTTCAGACTTTGAAGTTCAGAAGAGAAGAACAACATCACTAAACACCAGAGACACAAAAACCTGAGGTCAAATCCTGCCTCAGACACTGTTTGTGGCTTCAGTCTCTTCCACTTCATATTAAGAGCTTTGACCTTGGTGGCCTGGAAAGGTCCTTTTACCTATAGGTTCTTTAATATGTAATTGGACAAGTTATTCTATTTCCCTTGATCTGTTTCCTCATCTGGATAATTGAGCGGAGGGGAGAATAGATAGTCTTTGAGGTCCTTTCTAAGACTGTGACCTGTATTAGGGGTTGAAAGTAACCACTGTGTGGAGTGGGAATTGAGAGAGAACATAAAGACCATACATTTGAAAAGCTTGGCATTTAAAAACAGAAAGGGACAGCTCTCTTCAGAATGGAGTGCCACAGGTTAGGAGAATGCTGGGGGAGACTGAGAACATGGTTCAGAGGCAGGAACACTGCAACACATGCCTGTATTTCCCTATGAATCCTTGAAAAACCTTTACTTTTTTTTTTTACTAATCTCCTTCCTCCATCTTCCCTTTTCTCTCCTTCTTTTGGTGGCTAAACTCCTTGAGAAGGCTTGTCTGCAAGAAATGTCCTTACTCTTGTCCTCTTACTCTCATCTTAACTCTTTGTAGTCTGGCTTTGACCATATCATTGAACAAAAAATGCTCTTCCCAAAGTTACTAAACCTATTTTAATTGCCAAATCTAATGTCCTTCTCTCAGTCCTCTTCCTTCTTGACCTCTTTGTCCACTTTGATGCTTTCAGTCACCCTCTTCTATTTGATACTCTCTTTTATCTCAATTTTCTTCATGTTTCTGTCTTTGAATTTTTTCAACCTGTCTATTCATACCTTCTCACAATCCTTTACAAGTACTTCATCCAGGTTAGGCTCACGTGGGTTTTGAACAGGGCTCTGTCCTGAGCCTACTTCTTCCATAATATTCCCTTTGGTAATCTAATCTACTAAAATGGATTCAATTATCATCTCTTTGCTGAGGATTCTGAGATCTACTTTTCCTGGTCTAACCTCTACATGGAACTCTAGTATCAAACTACAAGTGCCTATTAGACATCTCAAAATATATGTCCTGTAGACAGCTTGGTCGCCCTGGAGTGAGGCTAGACTTGAGTTCAAACGTGGCTTGAGATACTGTCTGAGCCTAAGCAATTCACCTATGCTCTGTCTACCGCAGTTTACTCAAATATACAAAAGGCATAATAATAACATGTAATTCATAGTATTTTGATAAGGATCAATTCAGGTGATGCTTGTAAAGTACTTAGAACAATGCTTGCCACATTGTAGACACTTACCAAATGCTTCTTCTCTTCCTACACAAACATATGAAACTCAATATGCCCAAACTGACCCCATCTTGTCTGATAAACCCTGTCCTCTTCCCCTCTTCCCTATTACAACAAAGGGTAGCAGCATTCACTCAGGCTCTAAACCTAGGTGCCATCCTTGACTCCTCACTTCCTCTCACACACACCTAGATCTATGCTGTTCCCAAAGCCTGTTGTTCATACTTTCAAAACATCTCTCACATACATTATTTTCTCTCCTCTCACAGTTCTCCAAAGCCACTGTATATCATCATTTGTTGCCTGGACTATTGTAATCACCTGCCAGTTGGTTTCCATCTCAAGTCTCTGTGTACTCAGAGAATGATTCAGGGAAGATGGCAGAGTAGGTCAAAAAGTTTAGGCTCTCCAAATCTCTTCCCCAAAGAAAGACAGACCTGATTCCTTCAGAGTGAATATAGAGCAGCAGAAATAAACAAAAGTTGGGGTAAAGTTTTTGTGCTCCTAAGATAATGTCAGAACATTCCAGGAAAGATGGGACCTGTAGGGATGGAGGTTTGGCAGTAGCGAAGTGCAAACACCTTCAGGCAGACTCAGAAATTAACAGACAACAAGCCCTGGGAGCAGCTGGGTTGGGAAGCAGCCTCAGTCTCAGATACTTTCTCCTTATGGATGATGTGGGGCTGGAAAGGCAGAATTAGGAGAAGATTGAAGGGTTTTCCACTCTTGATGGACACCAAGCATGGCTATGCTGAACTGATGAGGTCATAGGCTGTGACTGTAGGGTAGAAAAAGCAAGCACAGACCTGGTGAATGTGGTAGCAGAGAAGTAGGGACCCTGATGGCTGTGAGCACTTGCATGAGAGCAGTCCCTTGTTTCATTTCCAGGGTAGAGAAGTCAGTTTAAGTTTTGAGCCACCAGAAGGACCACAGGGAGTAAGAGTGATTGTGGCAGAGTGGAGCTTGGGGCCCTAGCTATGGCTTAGAGGTGGAGAGCACTGCCCAAAGTTAGACCCCAGGACAGAGTTCAGAAAATAACAGTAAGAAGGACCTGAGTATTGGGCAAATCACTCCTCTTACCTCCAGACTAGAACTTGATTATAATAATAAGCTGGCAAAAATAAAATTTAAAAAATAAATAAAAATGTGTAGGCAAAGGAGAAACACCCAAGCAATAGATAGTTACTATGGAGACAGAGAAGATAGGGTTTATATTCAGTGGAAGATAGCAGAGATGAAAAAGCCACTCTCTTTTCAATGAGAAACAGAAAATGGTCACAAGCCCAAAAAGAGTTCTTGGAAGAACTTTGAGAGGAGTTTAAACATCGAGTAAGAGACATCAAGGAAAAAGTAAAAAAATTAAAAAGAGCAATTTAAGAAAATCAAGAAAATTTTGAAAAGAAAGACAACCAACTAGAAATAGAAAACTAAAAACTTAAGGAAGAAAATAATTCCATGAAAACTAATATTCGGAAGGGAAGCTAATGATGTTCTAAGATGCCAAGAAATAATAAAACAACACCAAAAGAATGAATAAACAGAAGAGAATGTGAAACATCTCAATAAAAAAAAGGGATCTAGAGAACTGAGAAAGGAGAGACAATGTAAAAATCGTAGGACTATCTGAGAGTTACAACCAAAAAAAATTAGAACCAGGTTACAATAATATAAGAAATTATTAAGGAAAATTGCCCAGAAGTTCTAGAACAAGAAGGTAAAGCAGAAATAGTAAAAACAAATCCACCAAGTACAACCTGAAAGAAATCCCAGGAGGACAACTTATAGGAATATCATGGCCAAGTTTCAAAGTTCCCAAGTTAAAGAGAAAATATTGCAAAGAACAAGAAAAAAAAAACAATCTAAATATTATGGAGCTACAATCGGGATGACATAAAACCTAGCAGCTTCTAAGTTGAAGGACCATAGGTCTTGGAACACTATATTTTATAGAGCAAAAAAGTGAAATTACAACCAAGGGTAACTTACCTAGTGAAGTTAAGTATAATCCAAAATTTAAAAATGGATAATTAACACATTGAAAACTTTCAGTTATTTATAGCAAAAAGAGCAGAACTACTGACATCTAAGAAAATTTAGGAAAAAAAGGAAATTTGACATATAAGATCTGAGAGAAATATAAGGTAAACATTAAAGACCAGCTATAAGGGACTCAATTAGGTAATTGGATTACTTCTTGTGTATAAAAGTGTTATCAGCTCTCTTATGACAGTCATCATTATTTGGATAGTTTGAAAGAAAGACTGGGGCTGAGCTCTCTATGATGGGGTGTTTCTAAAAAATAACACTATGTAGGGAAAAATAAAAAAAGAGTAATTATCTCATACAAATAAGGAATGAAATGAACAAAAGATACAGAAGAAAGAAGTCGGGGGAGGTGCTAGTAGTACTGGAACATTACTCTCCTCAGAAATGGGTTTAAAAAGGGAACATATACATCTGGAAGCATATAAAAGTCTTCCAAAGGTTGAAGGAAATAAGAGGGCAAAGGGATAGGATAAGTGAGGAACTTTTAAAATGGTGTGTAGATGAGGAATCAGGAGAGGGAATAAGAATGAATCTCTTAGAAAGATAGGTAGATTAAGGTGAAGGGGCAGGGGGAGAGATGATAAAAGAGGGACTCTTAGAGGGGTGGGTAGATTAAGGAATAGGAGGGCAAAGTAGAGGGGAGAAGGAAATTAGAGTGAGGAGCGAGAGGTTAGGTAGGGCCAGAGGGATAGTGAGGAAAAACAGGATGGAGG
>NW_020944702.1:0-2785 GCF_900497805.2 Vombatus ursinus
CAGAGCTGAACAGAACATTTGATCTTCAAATATAAGACTCAAGAGAAGCATAAAAAGGTAAACAGGAAAGAAAAAAACAAGCACGTTATTCAATATGGCTAAACTGTTTATATCCCTACATGGGTAGATGATACTTGTTACTCTTGAGAAATGTATCTTTATTAGGGCAGTTAGAAGGGGTATACATAGACAGAAGGTGTGGATATAAGTTGACTTTGATGTGATGATATAAAAAAATAAGGGTGAAAAAAAGGATCATATTAGGAGAAGAGGAAAGGGAGAGGCAAAAATAGGTTAAATTACATCACAAGAAGAGTTGCAAAAGACCTATTACAGTAGAGGAAAAGAAGGGAGGGAGGTGAGCATTGTTTGAACCTTATTCTCATCAGATTTGGCTCAAGGAGGGAATGACATACATATTCATTTGGGTACAGAAATCTATCTTATACTTTAGGGAAGTAGGAGGAGAAAGGGAAAGGGAAGGGAAGGGGGTGGATGGAAAGGAGGGCAGAAGGGAGGCCAGAAACAATAAAGGGGAATGAAAAGGGAGTGGGGCTGATAGAAAGGAGGGCAGACTGAGGGAGGTGGTGGTCAGAAGCAAAACACTGGTGAAAAGGGAAAGGGGGAAAAGAGAGAGAAAAGTATAAACAGGAGGGAAAATAGGATGGAGAGTAAGACACCATTATCATAACTGTGAATGTGAATGGAATGAACTCTCCCATAGAATGGAAGTGGACAGCAGAGTAGCTTAAAAATCATAATCCTACAATATGTTGTTTACAAGAAACAATTTGAAGCAGAGAGATAGATACACACAGAGTAAATGGAACAGACTGATCAGAATATATTATGCTTCAGCTGAAGTAAAAAATAGTAGGGGTAGCAATCCTGATCTCAGACAAAGTAAAAGCAAAACTAGATCTAATTATAAGAGATAAGGAAGGAAACTACATCTTGCTAAAATGTATCACAGACAGTGAAATAACATAAATACTAAACATATATGCACCAAGTGGTATAGCATCCAGATTCTCAGAGAAGTTAAGTGAGTTACAGGAAGAATCAGATAACAAAACTATACTAGTGGGGGGGACCTCAACTTCCCCCTCGCAGAACTAGATAAATCTAACCATAAAATAAACAAGAAAGAAGTTAAGGAGGTGAATAGAATTTTAGAAAAGTTAGATATGATAGACTTCTGGAAAACACTGAATGGGGATAGAAAGGAATATAATAGCTTTTTCTCAGTGGTACATGGCACCTATACAAAAACTAACCATGTTTTTAAAAACCTGACCATGTATTAGGTCATAAAAACCTCACATTCCAATGCAAAAAGGCAGAAATATTAAATGCAGCCTTTTCAGATTATGATGCAATAAAAATTACGTGTAATAAAGGGCCATGGAAAGATAGACTAAAATGAAGTGGAAAATAAATAGTGTAATCCTAATGAATGAGTGGGTCAAACAACAAATCATAGAAATAATCAATAATTTTAACAAAGAGAATGACAATAATGAGACAACATACAAAAACTTATGGGATGCAGCCAAAGCAATTCTCAGGGCAAATTTTATATCTCTAAATGCTAAAATGAATCAACTAGAGAAGAAGGAGATCAATGAACTGGGCATGCAACTAAAAAACTACAAAAAGAACAAACTAAATATCCCCAATTAAATACCAAATTAGAAGTTCTGAAAATCAAAGGAGAGATTAATACAACTGAAAATAAGAAAACTATTGGATTAACAAATGAAATTAAGAGCTGGTTTTATGAAAAAAAACAACAATAAAATAGATAAACTGTTGGATAATTGGATAAAAAAAAAAGAAGAAGAAGAAAACCAAATTACCAGTATCAAAAATGAAAAGGGTGAATTCACCACCAATGAAAAGTAAATTAAAACAATAATTAGGGGCTATTTTGCCCAACTGTATACAAATAAATCTGACAATCTAAGTGAAATGGATGAATATTTACAAAAATGTAAATTGTCCAGATTAACAGAAGAGGAAATAAAATACTTAAATAACCCCATTTCAGAAAACAAACAAACAAACAAATTTGAACAAGCCATCAATGAACTCCCTAAGAAAAAATTTCCAGGGCCAGATGAATTTACAAGTGAATTCTATTAAACATTTTAAGAACAATTAATCCCAATACTACATAAATTGTTTGGAAAAACAGGTGAAGAAGGAATCCTCCCAAATTCTTTTTATGATATAAATATGGTGCTGATACCTAAACCAGGAAGAACCAAAACAGAGAAAGAAAATTATACACCAATTTCACTAATGAATGTTGATGCAAGAATTTTAAATAAAATATTAACAAAGAGATTAAAGCAATTTATCACAAGGATAATGTACTATAACCAGGTGGGATTTATACCAGAAATGCAGGGCTGGTTCAATATTAGAAAAACTATCAGCATAATAGACCATATCAATAATAAAACTAACAGAAATCATATGAATATCTCAATAGACACATAAAAAGCTTTTGACAAAATACAGAACCCATTCCTATTAAAAACACTAGAGGCATAGGAATAAATGGAGTCTTCCTTAAAATGATAAGTAGCATCTGTCTAAAACCATCAGCAAGCATTATATGTAATGGAGATAGGCTAGAAGCTTTCCCAGTAAGATCAGGGGTAAAACAAGGATGTCTGTTATCCCCACTGTTATTTAATATTGTACTAGAAATGTTAGCTTTAGCAATAAAAGAAGAAAAAGAAAATGAAGAAATTAGAAAGGCAATGAGGAAATAAAG
>NW_020944702.1:2795-3389 GCF_900497805.2 Vombatus ursinus
TTTTATGCCTCATTTGTGTGAGATAATTACTCCTTTATATCTCTCCCTACATAGTTTTATTTTCTTTAAATTATCCCATGATACTCAGACAAGCCCAAGCTTTTCTTTCCAACTACTCAAATACTGACAACAATCATAAGAGTACTGCAAATATTTTTATATATGAGAAGTAAAGAATTTGACCTTATTGAGTCCATTATAGTAGATCTTTAACGTTTACCTTATACTTCTGCTGGAGGGTACAGGTCAAATTTTCCCTTAAGTTCTGGGGTTTTTGTCACAAAAACTTGAAAGTCTTTCTGTTCATTAAATGTCCATTTTTTTCATTCAGGATTATACTTAACTTTCCTGGGTAAGTTACTCTTGGTCTTAACCCCAGCTTTTTGGCTCTAAGGAATGTAGTATTCCAAGGCCTATGGTCCTTCAACATAGTAGACGGTAGCAACTTAATAAATCTTTAGTGAACTGAAGTTCAACATGCCAGAATTATCCAGTAAGGGAAGAGCAGAAATGCTGACAAGAAAGTAAGTGTGGAAAGGCTTCAAAGAGGTGATTTTCAGGGTTCCCTTAGAGCTCAAACATTCTATGAGGCTC
>NW_020944703.1:0-5788 GCF_900497805.2 Vombatus ursinus
GAAGTACTACTTATAGACACAAAAAGAAATGTACAACTGCAATAAAATTTGGGAAGATAGGATGGATGAGATTTTAAAACTCTGTGGATGATGGAGATGAGTGAGATTAAATAGTCAAACATCACAGGATCACAGGTTTAGAGGTGGAAGGGACCCTGGAAATCACTGAGCTCAACCTCCACATTTTACAGTATTAAAAAAAAAAACCTGGGGCAGCTAGGTGGCACAGTGGATAGAGCACCAGCCCTTCAGTCAGGAGGACCTGAGCTCAAATCCGGCCTCAGACCCAACATTTGACACGTACTAGTTGTGTGACCTTGGGCAAGTCATTTAACCCAATTGCCTCACTAAAAAAAAAAACAAAAACAAAAAAAATAAACCTGATACCCAATGAGATTAAGTAATCTCTTCCAATACACACAATTTCTGAGGTGAAATTCAAATTCAAGTATTCCAGACTCCAAATTAGGGCTTTGACCACTAAACCTCTGATAAAATTTTAAGACTTATGGAATGGCAGCTTAAACTACACAAAAATGGTAGCAAAAAGTTACTACTGTTATTATTGATGCCATTATTAACTACTGACAATGATATTAACAGTAGTTTTACTTATGTTATAGTCTGCTTTTTGATTGATTGTAAAAGCATTGTAGTTTATAGATGATCAGGGGACATATATCAATCATTTTGTATCTTCTATGACAGTCATCAGTGACAGTGAGTAGCTGTGACAGGGCAGAGATGGTTTCCTACCTCAGCTTTGTAACAAGTCTTTGGTGCTGCAGGTATCAATGTTAGCATTTTTAAGGATAGTATAAATTGCAAACAAAGTGAGATATTGTGATCTTTGTCATTGTAGCTAAGAATCTTCCAGTGTTCCCCCAGACCCAGATCATTGGTTAGATTTTTTGGTGTGTGTGTGTGTGTGTGTGTGTGTGTGTGTGTGTGTTGCATGTGGATTAGTTTCTTGGAGATGCAGTCTTCAATGTGGATATGATGTGGATATGATTGATGTTATTCAATCCCTATACCTATGATGGTAGGCAGTAGAAGACACATGATGTTTTCTAATGTAATTATGCTTCAGGTTATATTTATATTTTAACTCCAATGTCCATTACTGCCCCAAATAGTATATTAAGAATCTTCAAAAAAAATTTTAAAAAAATCTTCTTAGTACAAAGATGATGGAACAGATGGAATAGTAAAGAGAAATGAAACAAAGGATAATTAACGTGTATAACACTTTTTACCTGTCATTTTTAAAATGGTAAGTCATAAAGGAAGAAGCACAGACCCCTTCCTGTTCAGTATCTTTGACCAATAAAGCAGTAAATGATGGGAAGGATTAATTAATTTTTTCAAACTCAGTTAATTACATAAGAATTATCCTGTTAATTTGTGATTGACTTTGCAAGCACAATCAACTTGTGTCTATTAGCCACAAAACAAATTAATTATATACTGATCCTGTTTTCATCATATTACTAAACTATCCATCAAGAATTCCAGGATTTTGACCAAATTACCAACATGGAAAATGAAAAAGGTGAATTCACCACCAATGAAGAGGAAATCAAAACAATAATTAGGAGCCATTTTACCCAACTATGCCCATAAATTTTACAATCTTAATGAAATGGATGAATATTTACAAAAATATAAATTGCCCAGATTAACAGAAGAGAAAATAAAATACTTAAATGACCCCATTTTAAGAAAAAGAAATTGAACAAGCCATCAAAGACCTGCCTAAGAAAAAATCTCTGGAGCAAGATGAATTTACAAGTGAATTCTATTAAACATTTAAAGAACAGTTAATTCCAATACTAAATAAACTGTTTGGAAAAAAAGGCAAAGGAGTCCTACCAAATTCTTTTTATGACGCAAATATGGTGTTGATACTTAAACCAAGAAAAGCCAAAACAGAGAAAGAAAATTATGGAGCAATTTCCCTAATGAATATATACGCAAAATTTTTAAATAAAATATTAACAAAGACATTACAACAGCTTGTCTTGAGGATAATACACTATGATCTGTTAGGATTTATACCAGAAATGCAGGGCTGGTTCAATATCAGAAAAACTATGAGCATAATTGACCATATCATCAACAAAACTAACAGAAATCTTATGATTATCTCAATAGATGTAGAAAATAGCATTTGACAAAATACAATACCCATTCCTATTAAAAACACTAGAGAGAAGAATTAAAGGATTTTGTTAGGTCATTATATAAAAAAAGAAAATTCTGCTCTTCAAATACGTTGCTGCTGTGTCAACAAAGCCAATTCTTATGCACTGCCAAGGGAAATGGGAGGGAAGAGAGAAGGGGATAGAGAGAGAGAGATGAGAGGAATAAATTGAAAAAAAAATCTCAGAGAGTTGAAAATTATAGACAAATATGATAGGCTGATGTTACTTCTTGATCTATTATAAGAGACATAGTTTATTATTCATTTTTCTTTTTGAGGCCTTCAAGGTATGATGCTTTCAGAGCTCTAAATAAATGCAACTTTTAAAACCTCTTTTTGAACAGTAACTTCTCCATTTTATCTTCACCAAACCAAATTCCCATTAATAAGGCTGGTAATATTTCTATAACTTTTAAATATAATTGTAATATCTTGGATTTACTTTGCCCTTTACTTCTCCAAGTTCTATCCAAGCTATGCTATTGTTATTCATTTTAAGATGTTCTTTGTCTATATGACTAATCCAATATTTTGATAATTGTTACTTTGCTTGACTCAAAGTAGGTGCTTAATACACATTTGTTGAATAAAACATAAGTGACCTATGGAAAACCTATTCTTCACAACCTTCCAGTATCACGTCTTTTTTTTTTTTTAACTTTAACAGAGTATGAATTACTTCAATTTCATTTTCTCCAGTGTTCTTCCTCAAATTTTAAAGAAATTCTCTTGTCATTTTTTTTCTTCTGCACATGATAATTCTTGAAAATGTGTTTGTAGTTATTCAATCAACAAATCTCAGTGTTTTATTTTCCTGCCTTTCCAGGCTTTTTTTATTATTATTTGTCTTCCAATTGTCTTCTATTTAAACATAACTTCCATTTTTTATTCAATAAAATCTATTATCTCTATCCCACACATCCACCTTTGAGGGGAAAATTAGTGTAACAAATATACATAAGCATCAAGCAAAACCCCTGCATTGTCCATGTCCACTATTACCCACTTATCTGGCTGGCTATCTATCTGTCTGTCTGTCTATCTGTCTGTCTGTCTGTCTACCTATCCATCTATCTATCTATCATCTCTCTACCTATCCATCTATCTATCTATCATCTC
Organism: Vombatus ursinus; assembly: GCF_900497805.2. Classification (NCBI taxonomy): domain Eukaryota; kingdom Metazoa; phylum Chordata; class Mammalia; order Diprotodontia; family Vombatidae; genus Vombatus; species Vombatus ursinus. The sequence goes on from NW_020944703.1 coordinate 3,323, forward strand.
TCTACCTACTGTCCCATTTTATCCCATTAGCCCATCACCTTTCTCTCAGGATGTGGATGGCATGCTTCATCCTCAGTCATCTGGAATCATAACTTTTGTTGAAATAATCAGTCTTACTAATACTTTTAAAGCTTTTAGTTTTAGGAATATTATAAATATATAAATTGTTCTCCTGCTTTTTCCTCACTTCTCTCTGCACTTCAGGAGTTTACACAAATCTTTCCAGATTCCTCTGAAACCATCCCTTTTTATTGTATATTAGAACACAGATATGAGTTATGCATGTTACAAGTGTATACCAATATTTGTCCATCCTCCATTATTTGTCCATTTTACCAAATAATAAAAACCTCTTATTTTCTTTGCCACAATAAATGTCCCTTTGCCTGTTTCTTTTATCTTTTTAGTATATAGGCCTGGTAATAGGATTGGATTAAAATGTCTGCAACATTTAGTAACTTTTTAGCTATATTTTCAACTTGCTTTCCAGAATAGCTAGACCAATTGTCTCTACCAAAAGCACATTAATTAACTTATTTCCCCACATCCCTTCTAACATTTCTACAATGTTTGGTCATTTTTTTCTGATTATCTTTCTACCTTTTAATATGAGTTCAGTCAAGAAATTTCAATTTAAAGGTTCTTATTTCAATAATGGAAGGTTTTTTTTAATAACTATTGCTACATAATATTGGATTGAGTATTCACTTGCTACTCATCAAATTTTTTCTATAATATATCATGATATCCATTTCATTTCCCATAGCATTTATTCTATAATTTTATAAGCTTGCAGGCAATTTCCTATCCCTGACTCAGCCCAAATCCTATTCTCATCTTTCATGGAGAAGATGAGCACCATGTATTCTGATTTCCTTCAACTTTCCTTTTAAGTTTTTCAATGTCTAAATACATATTGTCTTTCTTCCTTCATGTCTCACAGCAAAAGGAATCTCTATTTCTGAACAAAACCAATAATTCTACTTCTTCATTTTATTTTATTCCCTCCTCCTTTTTTTAAAACCTCACTTATTCAATCCCTCTCATTACATTGTATTGGATAAATTCTCATCCTTTGTTTTGTTTTGTTGTTGTTTACCATTAAATCTTATGGATAGATTCTGACATTAAATAACTCATTTCTGGTCATTATTATTCTTTTTTCATGGGTCAACATGGAATAAATGCCACACACTAATCCACTTTTCATCAAACAGATCATTTTCAATTCATGCTTAAATCATGTCAAAGTTGGTAAGCAGGTGGACATGTTTTAGTTCTTTGATACTTGTTATGTATCATGTAGTCAATGTTCTTTTCATGTCATCTGATTTTTGTGAATGTTCATCTCTGGACTGAACAAATTAGATACCTTCTATTCTACTACAACTTTTCTTGTAGGTCCAGGACAACATTTAGAAACTAATATGATCATTTAGTTTTTATGAAATGTAAGTACTTGAGACATTTACAATGAAGTATCATTCTATTTTTCTTGTCATTTTGAAACCAAACATGATTTATAGCTTTTCATAATCCTCAGTTAACTCTCAGTCCATCATACTATATTACCTCTCCATTTATGGAAATGAAAAAAAATAAACCCTCCAAAATATCTAATATTAGTTTTGTGAAAAGTAAATTTTCTGGATAAACTTTTTTGTGAATGTTGACTCTGTATACATCTATGAAGATAGTCATCTACATCTAGTATTTATCTCCTTAATGTTAACAAAGATAAAATTTGGCTCAGTCTTATGAAATGAGTTTAATATTATATTTTAATGAGTACAAAAACCATAGTGTAGTAGTTCACAAATGCAAAATAAAAATAATCAGAATGCATACATATATTTGTCTTTAAGTTTTTGAAATATATATATACATATATATGTATATGTGTGTGTGTATATATATATATATGTATATACACACACATAAATATCTGAAATTGTTGATTAAATACTTGCATGAAGATATTCCTATTTTGTGACTGGGATAAAATGATAGAACCAGAATTTATTATAAAAGTTAAAAGGAGGTAGAGGTTAGCTACATATGATATTCAAGGACAGAATGATTGATATGAGCACTAATTTCTGTTTTAATCAAAAGTCTCTGCCTTCTTTGGGCTCCAATTGTTTTTGTTCATTTCAAAGGAAGTCTTCTCAATTCTTCATAGTCTTTACAATGCTTTAACCTGCTTTTCATTGTCATCTGGGGTTTATATTCTTCTCTAGTTTCAGAGGTTGGACTTTCATTCTTTACCACATCTCTTACACCTGTCCCCTTCTTCCTACTCATATCAAACTAGTATTGTTCAGGATCTCATCACCTTCTGCCTCTTTTATTACAAAAGCCTGTTATTTAATCACATTTAATCTCTCTCATATTTAATTCATTTTTCTTTTTCTTTTCTTTTTTCTTCAGCCAAAGACAAGGTTTATTAGAACATCTGTCATATTG
>NW_020944704.1:0-2817 GCF_900497805.2 Vombatus ursinus
AAAACTAGAGGCACTTGATCACAAATTCATAGACTCAAGCACTGAAGGCAATTAACAGGTATATGCAGAATGGATATTCTTACCAGAGCAATCCAAATCAAAGGAGAGGTCCTGGAGATTTCTTCACAGAAAAAGGTAAGCTTAACCCACAGCATGACCCCAGGATTAGAGCAGAAAAGGGCAGTGGACTCATTACATGAAGGGAAGGGGTCAGACTTGGAGAAATCTCTGGTTTTGCCTAGATCACGTCCACATTTATCAAAAAGTCCACTTGGCCAAGTTCCATGTCCACTCCCACGTCTGTCACAAGTTAATATTAGCCAGAATGGAACTGGCCTCTAACCCATAGGTGGGCAGAGCTGAAGAAAGTGGGAGAGTCAGGAAACAAACAGAAGGTTAATTTCAAAGTGAAGGAAGTGGCTTGAAGGCAAGGTGTCCACACCTGAGCAGGGGGCCTGCTTTAGTGTTGAGAGATGTCAGTACTTAAACCAATGGTTCTGCAGTGAGCTATAGCCCTGAAAATGAGAGGAAAGAACAGTAATGTGACAAGTTAGATTCACAGCAGAACTTCATAACTGGAATATGGGTACTACAGCTGCTTGTCCAAGCTCAGAGACCACCTGATGCTGGTATGAAACAATTTTGGGACTTTTCTGAGGCTGAGATCATGCAGAGAGTGAGTGCAAAGGATTATGGATATGCCAAGCTCAGAGCACACCCTGCCTCCTGGGCCTTAGCACAGGAAAACTTTGTGTCTCCTAATATCTTGACACAGCTATGGAAATCTGAAGCACTTTAATGGAAACTGTCATGGAAGCATGATCCAGAGAGGAAGATTTTTGGGGAATTTTGCCTTGGCAAATTAAAGCAGATAGAAAAAGAATCTGCAGTTCTCAGTCCTTGTGACTGGGCCTTGGAAGATATGGCATGTAATACTGGATAAAGAAGAAAGCTGGCTTTCCTAATGACCAATACTGGGAAAGATTAGGACTTGGGGTCCTAGAAAAAGTTTCTATTTTCAGCTGCTCCCAATTCCAAAATAAGATGGATTTCCAAAAAGGAAGCTCTGATAATCTTCTGCATGAAGTCTAAAAAAGGAGAAAAAGGTAAATAGAACATTTGAAGAGAGAAATTAAGAGAGTAAGAGAATTGTGATGTCTTTCTGCAAAGTTGCCTGGATGCAATGATGTGAGATGAAGAAGTGAGTTGAGAATTAAAAAAATATATATAAATTAGATACTTGTCCAGAATTAAGTTCTATTATTTGGGGTGGAGAGGCAATGAAACCTGCTGAAGAGGTGAAAGCACAGGTGTGGGTTTCTTAAGAAAAGGCAGGAATGGTGCTGCAAAGTAGAATTCAGAAAAGATGCAGTTTGCTTCATCGTGTGGATTATCCTTGGAGATGAGGAGGTTGTTGTTTTTGGAGAGAGTACAAAATGTTTGGTCAGTAGAAATGTTCTTAGGTGGAAAGTGATGAAAGATTAACATGAAAAAACTGTTACAGACAGGCTGAGGAATATGAAGACACAAAACAGTTATGCTAATGTAGGATGAAGGGGAAGGTGTGTTTCCTCCAAAGAGGATTTTAGTAGATCTTTGCGGTACCTGGAATGGGGGTACTACAATTCGATGGAAGTTGGGAGATTTGTTGTTAAGTAAGAGAAAGGTCACAATTCATGGCCTGATCGGGTTTGCTTAAGCCCCACCACGATGTCACATCCTCTTCTTCTTCTTTGCAGGGCCAAGCTGTGGAAGGACCTCTGAGGAAAGGGGAATGAAGTGCGCATACCCTGATGATGTAACCTTCAGATGCTGCTGTTACATTGTCTCAGAAGGCCGGGGTGTGGAAGCTTTCTTCTGTGGAAGGCAGCCTCCCTCTCCACCAGAAGCATTCCAAGACACTGGCTGTGGGGAGGGGGAGGCTTTCACTTGGAAGGGCCTGTGGAGGTCAACAAACTCTTCACATAATTCTCTATATCTATCATGGCTGGCACTGAGAAATATCACCTTTGCTTTTGTCTTCAAGATGTCTCACTCTACCTCTAAAAAAAGATTCACATTGACTTTCAATTTCATTTTCCCTAATAACACTCCTTTGCGCATTTTCATTCCTTCATAAAACATATTTTCACAAAAATCTGCCTCGGAGCAAATCCCCAGTTTTTGGAAATGCTCTGTTCAAATGACACTTTGACAGAAAACACGTTCTGATTCCCTCTGGTGGTGATGTAATATCTGTCTCAGGTACTACTCTCACCAGCACATTTTGTATATCCTAATGGATACAACACTTGTCTTTTCTATCATGGTTAAGGCCTTCAGTGGCAGATGTTCTTTCGTTTCTCTTTTTGGATCATCTGAATGGGTCAGGAAACCAAAAAGATATTTTAAACTTCAAGGTGGATTTTGAATTCTACTTGGAGACAAAATATTACAGACTTTTTTCAAAAGTTTTTGAACCAACTTGAATTACACCATGTGGAAATGGAAGGGAGCAAAGTAGAGCTTTTGAAGCTCCTCACTACTCTGTCTCAAATAGAAGGGCATTTCACATGATCATCCTAAAATGTCATTTGGATTCAAATCAAACTTGACTTTTATCAGAATCAAGGTGACATCACAGCTTAGTCCTGGGAAAGACAGGTCAGAAGGAACGAATTAATTCTTACACAGAAAAAAATCCTAATAAATGTCTTCCGTGAACACAGCAGGTGATCCTCAATGGCCAATCAGAACTCAACTTGTCCTAAGGACAAGTAATGTGTCAAAAGAGTTTTCCTTCTGCACTGGCAGCTGTGACATTTAGACAGGCACAAG
>NW_020944705.1:0-5095 GCF_900497805.2 Vombatus ursinus
TTACTGATAACTTTCAAGGTTCAGAGCTCGGTAAAAAAATGCTTTCAGGACATACATCAAAGGAGCATACAATAAAAGTATCAAGAAAAAAGGATTACATCATTTTAAACAAATGGTTACAAGATAGAGATTAACAGTAAATTACCAGGCCTTGACAATCATTCTCAGGGCTGTCTCAGGTTCTTATCTCAAAGCATGTGACGAGTCCTCCCTAGTTTGCCACGTGTTATCCCTTATGCCAGACTTTTATTGTGTCATGGTCGGGCAGTTCCAGGAGCCCTTTGATGAATAGGAGAGTGGTGAGCCAACCTCCTGATTAAGTGAGCCCTTGAAGGTAAGAACAGGCAGGAGTTAAATTCCAACCCGAATTCTTTAACCCTTTCCTGGACTGATCAGAGCTGGCCCTCTACAAAAACCGACTTTAGCATTTGTTTCTTTTAAATTTTGAGCTCTGAATTTCCTTGCTCCTCTCATTCTTCCTTGAGAGAAGGCAAGCAATGTGATATAGTTTATACATGTGCAGTCATGCAAAACATATTTTCTTATTAGTCATGTTGTAGAAAAATAAACATAGACATAAAAACCTACGAGAAAAGCAAAGTTTGACAAATGTGCCTTAATATGCATTCAGATTTCATTAGTTCTTTCTCTAGATCTGAATAGCATTTTTCATCATAAGTCCTTGGGGAGTATCTTGGATAATTGTGTTGCTGAGAATAGCTATATCATTCATACTTGATCATCATACAGTATTTCTGTGACTATGGATTCCATTCACCTGATTATGTTCACTTCACTTTGCAAAAGTTCATGTAAGTCTTCTATACCTAAAATGCTTTTAAACTGTGCATACTTTTCATCCAGCAACACCATTACTAAATTTGTGTCCTTAAAGGATTAAAAAAGGAAAAGGTCCTATATACAAAACAAAGTTTTTGTCAGTTCTTTTTGTCTTCTCAAAGAATTGGAAATCAAGGATGAACAAGTTGTGATATATGATTATGATTTAATACTATTGTTCTATAAGAAATAATGAGGAAGATAACTTTCAGAAACAGCTGATCTGCAAAGGATGTATTTATATTTCTGCCTTTCTTCAATGGACATTCTACATAGGAGGTTTTATGCCCTAATACATGGTCAGTTTTTGTGTAGGTGCCATGTAATGCTGAGAAAAAAAGTCTATTCCTTTGTATCCCCATTCAGTTTTCCCTAGAGGTCTACCATATACAACTTTTCTAAAATTCAATACACTTTCTTAACTTCTTTCTTGTTTATTTTGTGGTTAGAGTCAACTAGATCTGAGAGGGGGAGGTTGAGGTCCCCTACTAGTATAGTTTTGCTGTCTATTTTTTCCTTTAAATCAGTTAACTTTTCCTCTGAGAATTTGGATATTGTACCACTTGGTGCCTAGATATTTAGTAACAATATTACTTCATTGTGTACAGTACCGTTTAGCAGAACGTAGTTTCCTTCCTTTTTTAATTAGATCTATTTTTGCTTTTACTTTGTCTGAGATCAGTATTACCACCTCTGTTTGTTTTTTTTTTACTTCAGCTGAAGCATAATATATTCTGCTCCAACCTTTTCCTTTTCTTCTATATGTACCTCTCTGTTTCAAATATGTTTCTTTTAAACAAGGTACAGTAGGGTTGTGGTCTTTAATGCCCTATGCTATCCACTTCCATTTTATGTGTAAGTTCATTCCATTAACAGTCACAGTTATGGGTACTAACTGTGTTCTTCACTCTACCCTATTCTCCCCCCCCCTTTTTTGCTTTTATCTCTCCTTTCTCCTTTTCCCTTCTCACTAGTGAGTGTTTTTCTTCTGACCACCTCCTCTCTCAATCTGCCCTCCTTTCTATCCCCCCCTTTTCTTTCCTATTCTCCTACTAATTCTTTCCTCCTTTCTTCTCTCTTTTCTATCACCCTTCCCTTTTGTATTCCCTTTCCTCTGCTACTTCCTATAGGGAAAGTTAGATTTTTACACCTAACTGAGTATGTGTGTTTTTTTTATCATCACATCAAAGTCAACTTATACCCACACCTCTGTCTATGTATACCCCATGTAAATGTCATAATAAAGTTACAGTTCTCAAGAGTTACAAGTATCATCTTTCCATGTAGGAATGGAAAAGTTTTCCCTTATTGAATATCACGTATTATTTTTCTTTCCTGTTTACCCTTTTATATTTATCTTGAATCTTGTATCTGAAGATCAAATTTTCTGTTCAAGTCTGGTTTTTTTTTTTTCAAAAAAGTTTGGAAGTCTCTTATTTCATTGAATGTCCACCTCCTCCCCTGAAATATTATGTTCAATTTTGCTGTGTAGTTGATTCTTGGTTGTAATCTAAGATCATTTGTTTTCTGTGACATCATATTCCAAACACTCAAATCTTTTAATGTAGGAGCTGCTAACTCCTGTTTAACCCTTTGTTTCTTTCTGGTTGCTTGCAGTATTTTCTTTTTGACCTGGTAATTCTGGAATTTGGCAACATTATTCCTTGGAGTGTTCATTTTAGGATCTCTTCCAGGAAGTGATTGGTGATTTTTTTCAATGGCTGTTTTACCCTCTAGTTCTAGAATATGAAAGCCATTTTCCTTGATAATTTCTTGAAAGATGCTTTTCAGACTTCTGAAAGCCAAGATGGCAGAGTAAGCAGTAAGTTGTTGTCACTCTCCCTTATCGAAACCTCTGAAAATCCAGAAAATAGTACCCCAGGAAATATCTTGGGACATTGGAGTCAGCAGAAAGATGGGGTGAAGCAGCCTTTTAACCAGGGAAAGTTGGAGTATTGATAAAAAGGCCCATTTCATTCAGGTAAAAGGGGAGCACATTCCAGGACAGGAAAAGTCTCAACAAGCCAGCAACAAGCCTCATTTCAGCAAACCAGTGGGAAATCCTGAGCACCAGGGTTGTGGAGCAGGCCAATACCAGCACCAAAATCCCATCCCTTCACCCCACATGGCCTAGCATAGTCAGGGAAACCAGCAAACTCCAGCTCTAAGAACTATCATGTGCACTGTCAAAGCCCTGTCAGGAAGGCATTCCCCAGTGGCTTGACCTCTCCATGCTTCAGAGTAGCCCTGGGTGGGCTGGCATCCTCCAGCACACAGACTCCCACATGCTTCAGTACAGACCAGGTAAAATAAAGAAAAATCCAACCTGGCCTCAGCACAGGCCAGACACCATCACTAGGATCTCACCTCAGCAGCCCATAAGCTCCCAGACCCCTACAGCATTCAGCTGCTAGCATCTGAGGCTCCAGCACACAAAGCCAGTGATCAGACACCTGACCCCGAGCACAAGATGCTTGGGACAGGGCCCGCTGTGCCCCAGAAGCATTGCTCAACTTTAAAAGCTAGGAAACAGGCAAACAAGATGAGTAAGAAGCAAAAATGTACACTGATCATAGACTCTTTCCATGAGTACAGGGAAGATCAAAACATAAACTCTGAGGAGGACAACATTGTCAATATGTCTAAATTAGAAACCTCAAGGGGGAATATGAACTCTTCAAAAGAACCAAAAGTTTCTTGGAAGAGCTCAAGAAGGATTTCAAAAGTCAAATAAGAGAGGTAGAAGAAAAATGGGAAAAAGAAATGAGAGGCATAAAAGACAGAGTCAACAGCTTGGCAAGGAAAGACAAAAACTGACTGAAGAAAACAATTCCTTAAAAAATAGAATTGGCGAAATGGAAAAGGAGGTAGAAAAGCTAACTAAAGGAAACGATTCCTTAAAAATTAGAATTTGGCAATTGGAAACTAATGACTTAATGAGACACCAAGAATCAGTAAAAGAAAGTGAAAACAATGAAAAAAAAAATAGAAGAGAATGTAAAATAACCCATTGGAAGAACAATTGACCCAGAAAATAGATCCAGGAGAGATAATTTAAGAATTATTGGTCTTCCTCAAAGCCATGATAAAAAAAAAAAAACATGTTTCAAGACAACATGTTTCAAGAAATTATCAAGGAAAAATGCTCTGAGATCCTAGAAGCAGAGGGTAAAATAGTCATTGAGAAAATCTACCAATCACTTCCTGAAGGGGATCCCAAAGTGAAGTCTCTAATTAATATTGTAGCCAAATTCCAGAATTATCTGGTCAAAGAGAAAATATTACAAGCAGTTAGAATGAAACAATTCAAACATCATGGAGCCACAGTCAGGAGTATAGAAGATTTAACAGCTTCTACATTAAAAAATCTCTGTGTTTAGAATATGATATTCCAGAAGGCAAAGGAGCTTGTATTATAAACAAGAATCAACTACTCAGCAAAATTGAGCATGATCTTTCTGGGGAAAATATGGACATTAAATGAAATAGCAGAGTTTCAAACATTCCTGATGAAAAGGCCAGAGCTGAACAGAAAATGTGATCTTTAAATACAAGAATCAAGAGAAGCACAAAAAGGTAAACAGGAAAGAAAAAAAAAAACAAAGCAAATTTTTGAATAAGGTTAAACTGTTTATATCCCTCTATGGGAGAATGATACTTGCCACCCTTAAGAACTGTATTTTTATTCAGGACAGTTAGAAGGGGTAGGCCATATACCACGTGTGTGGGTAGAAGTTGATTTTGATGAGATGATATAAGAAAAAATAAAGGGGTAAAAAAAAAGTACTGGGAGGAGAGAAAAGGGGAGGCAAAACATGATAAATTATGTTACATGAAGAGGCAGAGAAAACCTATTACAGTAGAGGGAAAGAAAGGAGGGTGACAAACATTGTTTGAACCTTACTCTCACTGGATTTGGTTCAAAGAGGAAATAACATACATACTCAACTGGGTATTGAAATGTATCTTCCCATAGAGGGAAGTAGGAGGAAAAATGTGAAAAAAAGGAGAGAGGTGGATAGAAGGGAGGGAAGAATTAGTTGGGAAAAGGAGAAAGGGAAGGGAGGGGGGCTGATACAAAGAATGGCAGATTGAAGGAGTTAGTGGTCAGAGGCAAAATGTTGGTGAGGTTGGAAAGGTTCATAGGAGAGAGAAAAATATAAACAAGGGGAAAATACGATATAAAGAAGGGAAAAAAGAAAAAAAAAACAAAGAAAAACAAGGAAAAATAGAAAAACAAGGGAAATACACAGTA
>NW_020944706.1:0-4902 GCF_900497805.2 Vombatus ursinus
GAAACCTTGCTCCAGCTTCACCTAAAATTTCTTCCACCACTTGAAATAGATCTCTCCTTTTGCACCCCCCTTCCTTGTCCTCAAACCATTATACTTATCCTACCTACCCCTCAATTAAGTTATACATTGTTTTTGAAAGCTGATCCTGTGTCACTTCTCTTCTTGGACCCAGGCTCTATCTTGCACGCCATAGGCACTTAGAATCATAAAATGTAGCATCTGGAAGGGACCTGAAGAGATCATCTAGCCCAACCTCATTTTACAGAAGAAGGAACAGAAGCCCAAAGAAGTGAATTATCTTTCCCAAATTCATATAAGTAATAAATACAGATAGAGTCAGAATTCACAGCCAGGCCCCTGAGTATAAATACATGGATATTTCTGTTTCTAAACTGTGAAAATGAATGCTGAAAATAGATGGAACTTTTTTTCCCCAAAGCGTTAAAATATTTATTTTTAAACAGATTAAGCTGTTCAATGCATTGGTCAGAATTCTCGAGTCTTTTGTAAAATGAACAAGACTGATGAGGATCAGACTTCCTTCTCCTGAGTCTAGGATTATAGGACATATCATAGGGTATAGCACCAAAGATTGAGAAATTAGAGGCCAACTCTGATATCAGAGTTTTCTCATCAGCAATCACAGGTTTAGATACAAACATTAATAAATAGAATCTGATATTCACATTGTCATTTGAAGTTTGCAAAGTACTTTACACATATTTTCTCACTTAAGTCTCTTCAAGAAGTGGAGAAAAGTAACTAATTGTCTTCATCTCCACAAAATGAAGCCTTATTTGTTTCATGGCAAACCAGCAACAGCATGATTCTAAAGTGAAGAGTAACAGAGCCCAGCTCAAATGAGATAATATTTGTAAAACATGCTTAGCACAGCAGCTGGCACTTAGTAAGTAGGTGCTTTCCCTTTCCCTTACCTTCATATCAAAGTACACCTCTCTTGGTTCTAGGATTCTGTTGCAGTCAGAACAAGGAATGGCTCGAAGCAACTTCCGGCGAAATTCTAAAAGGATGATGATCATGACGATGATAAAATAAAACAGCTAGGCATCATGAGGAAGTACATAGTCAGCTTTAGAGTCACTGGAAGACCTGCGTTAAATCCTGCCTCATACTGGGTTTAAGTCCTGCCACAACTTCTCAGTATCTTAAGCAGCTCTCTAAGCCTCTACGTTGCAAAGAAGGTGCAAATCTGCATTAGGAGAGAAATTTCCTCAAGAGAAATCACAGGTTTAGACAAACATCAATAAATAGACATGTGACATTTTTTTCTTTTCAAGTTGGCAAAGCGTCTCACATATATTTTCTCATTTAAGCCTCACAGTAATTTTGAGTACACAAGACCTACATCAGGGACCACTATTAATGCTCTGGAAGTAGGATGCAACCTAGGTAGGAAAGGGGAAGGTTAAATCAGGGAGCAGAAATACTAAGGAAAGGATAGCCAGAGCGATGATCTATGTCTTAGAAAGTCAGCAAATTTAAGCTTCTTCCAGGCAAAGGTTTTAGCCTTTACTCTGAAGCTGCTGTGGTAACCCACCCAACTATGATCCACCCAACCTATTCAACTATGGCTAAAGCCTAAGAGAACCAAGAGATATAGGAAGTAGGAGAAGGAAAGGAAGAAGACGTACTCGGTAATTTTTTCTTGGTTGTTACGGCCTTCTCCTTTTGAGGGGTTTCTTCAATCTTTAGCTCTTCCTGAGAATCCAGGTCAAATTTCTCATTGGTTATCAGCTTAGATTGAGCCTTGGTTCGTACTTTCAATTTGGCCTTAGAGCTCCTAGATCTGGTAAGATCTTTCACTTTCTTGTTGCTTAGCAAGAGGAAGACACACAGGAATACATTTTTTTTGGTGAAATTATTTTATAGCTTACTCCTTTGCAGAAACTAGTTAGTTACCTTTATTTTTCTGTGTGTGTGATCTAGGGTTCTCCAAGTAAACTATCATACTGTTCCTATTGTTATAGTTAATAAAAATCTTATCACTATACCAAACAAACAGGGCCTTCTTGCATCACTTCTAATCTTACTGGAAAAAACACTTTCAATTTTTCTACTACAGCAAAATTTAGCTTATGATTTAAAAAAAAGATAATTCTTAAGTCTTTCATGTCTATTCTTTTCTATTTTTTGAAAATAAATAGGCACTACTTTGTTGAAAATTGTTCACTAAAATCTTTTGATTTTTATTATTTTGTTATAAATAACTGATAATTTTTTGTAACATACTTTATATTCACCACAATAATTCAATCTGGTCACAAGGAAAATTTTTGTCAACACATTACTAAAACTCCTTTTCTAATTTTTTATATAATATCATTCCATCAATATTCATTAGTGATGCTGCTCTAGTTTTCCTTCTCTGTTTATTTATTTATGGTTGGGTTGTTAGGACCATTAAAAATGCGCCTGTCTCCATTTTTGCAAGGATTTGTGCAGCATAGGAATTATTTGTTCTTTGACAGGTAATGTATTGTAGTCAATAAGGTGTTGCATAAAATTCAGGAAGACCTGGGTTCAAATCATCCTGAAAATGCTTATTAGCTCTAGGATCCTGGGAGAGTCATAAGCATGCCGCCTCTTAGCTTCTTAAACTATAAGATGAGATCTAATTTGATGCTCTCTTGTGTCCCATCTCCCCTAAATCTGCAATCCTGTGACTTCTGCACTAGATCTCAAACTGTACTATAAAGTGGTAATTATCAAAACAACCTGGTACTGGCTAAGAAATAGAATGGTGGATCAGCAGAATAGATGAGGTACAAATTACATTATGTTAAATGACCACAGTAATCTAGTATATGATAAAGTTGAAAATCAAAGCTTTTGGAACAAAGCCCCATCATTTGACAAAATCTGCTGGGAAAACTGGAAAACAGTAGGGCAAAAACCAGGTACACACCAACATCGCACAACATATACCAAGATAAGGATAAAATGGGTACATGATTTACACACTAAGAGAGTATGGAATAGTTTATCTGTCAGATTTATGGATAAGGCAAAAAGTTAGGACCAAATAAGAAAAGGATAGCATTGCAAAATGTAAAAATAGAGAATTAAGGTTTTGCACAAACAAAACCAATGCAACTATTGGAAGCTAGTGACTTTATGAGAAATCAAGACACTGTAAAACAAATCCAAAAGAATGAAAAAATACAAGACAATGTGAAATATCTCATTGCAAAAAACAACTGACCTGGAAAATAGGTCCAGGAGAGATAATTTTAAAATTATTAGACTATCTGAAAGCCATGATCAAAAAAATAGCCTAGACATCATCTTTCAAGAAATTATCAAGGAAAACTGCCATGATATTTTAGAACTAGAGGGCAAAATAGAAATTGAAAGAATCCACCAATCTCCTCCTGAAAGAGATCCCCAAAGGAAAACTCCTAGAATATTGTAGCCAAATTGCAGAGTTCCCACATCAAGGAGAAAATATTGCAGATAGTTTTTGTTATTATATTGGCCTTACTTAATATTCCAAATAAAAAGGAAAGCAGAAAACTGGAGGGTGGAGGAGACGATTTTGCAACAAGTGTCTCTGATAAAGTCCGCATCTCTCAAATATAGAGAGAACTGAGTCAAATTTATAAAAGTACAAGTCATTCCCAAATTGACAAATGGTCAAAGGATATATAAACAGGCAGTTTTCAGACAAAGAAATCAAAGTTATCTATGGTCATGTGAAAAAATGCTCTAAATCACTATTGATTAGAGAAATGCAAAGGAAGAAAACTCTGAGGTACCACCCCACACCTATCAGATTGGTAATATGACAAAAAAGGAAAATGTTGGATGGTGAAGGGGATGGGGAAAAACTGGGACACTAGTGCACTGTCGGTGGCCTTGTGAACTGATCCAACCATTCTGAGAGCAATTTGAAACTATGCCCAAAGGACTATAAAACCATGCATACCCTTGGAGCCAGCAATAACACTACTTGGTCTAATGTCCTAAATACATTTTAAAAAGGGGGAAAGGACCTATTTGTACAAAAATATTTATAGCAGCTCTTTTTTGTGGCGAGTAAGAATTGGAAATCAAAAGGATACCTACCATCTATCGGGAATAGTTAAACAAGCTGTTGTACATGATTGAGTTGGAATATTACTGTGCTATCAGAAATGACAAGCAGAGGACTAATGATAAGTGTACTATCTGCCTCCAGAGAAGGAACTGATATTGACTGATGCTGTTTTTCACTTTCTTTCTTTCATTTTTTTTTCTTTTATTTGTGTCTTCTTGTACAAAATTACTAATATGGAAATGTTTTACACAATTGCCCATGTATAACCTATATGTGATAGCTTACCATCTCAGGGAGGGGCTGGTGAGGGATGGAGAGAGGAAGGGACAAAACTGTGGACTCAAAACTTTAAATGGAAATGTTTTAAAAAAGTTGGAAAGAATGGGAGAACATTAAAAATATATGATTGTTGATAGCTTGTACTTCTTCTTTCACCAACTGACTGTTCATATCCTTTAACCATTTTTTAAAAATCAGGGAATGGTTCTCAGTCACACAAATTTGAATCTATTACTCATCATCATAGATGGGATTTATGTAGCTTTTTAAGTTTTGCAAAGCACTTTACAAATATGATCTCATTTTATCCTGACAGCAACTACAGGAGGTGTTACTGTGCTACTGTTATTCTCATTTTAGAGATGAGGAAATGGAGGTAGACCAAGGTTAAGTGGCCTGTCCAGAATCATATGGCTAATAAGTCGTTGAGGTCAGATTTAAACTTAGGACTTCCTGACTCCACATCCATCCTGACTCCACGCACTTTACCAAAATATGTATCTCAGAAATGGGATCTCTATCAGAAAAACTACTTGGTAAGCTTTTGTTCCAGTTACCCCTTTCCC
>NW_020944707.1:0-2446 GCF_900497805.2 Vombatus ursinus
GCTCGCTCAGCCCCCTGGGGCTTCCAGGAGGAGCAGGACGTGGGTGGGCCCGGGGCAGCAGGAGAGGTCAAGGGGGCCCCGGTCAGGGCAAGGCCATGCTCCTTTGTGTCTGGTTCCTCCGTCACGGACACTGACCCGAGGGAAACCAGGAGACGTGGAGAGTGTGTACCTGTTCCTGGGGAATGCCTGTCGTCTGGTGGATGGGCTCAGTAAAACTAGGAGCTAACGTTTAGGGGGAGCTTACTGTGTTCCAGGCAGGGCTGAGCACTTTACAGGGACTGTCTCATTTGGTTCTCACAAAAGACCTGGGAAGCAGGTGCTATTATCCCACCTCCTGGAGCCAAAATAAAGAATTCTAATCCATCTTGCATGGGGTAACCCTTCAAACCAATCAAATGATAAAAAACACATAAGCACCTACTACGTGCCAGGTACTGAGCTTAACAAAGGTGACAGGGGCAAGAAATAAAACAGTCCTTATTTCCAAAGAGCTTCCATACAAATGTGTTTGTATGCACACATATATACATATACGGTGCTATTATTTGATCATTTCAGTTATGTCTGACTCTTTGTGACCCCATTTGTGGTTTTCTTGAGAAAGATACTGGAGAGATTTGCCATTTCTTTCCCCTCATTTCCCAATTTTACAAATGAGGAAATTGAAACAAACTGGGTTAAGTGACTTGCCAGAATCACACAGCTACTGAGTGTCTGATGCCACATTTGAACTCAGAAAGATAAGTCTTCCCAACTCCATGTCTGGCACTCTATCCACAATACCACATAGCTGCTCCTTATGTAATGGTGGTCTACATATATTCATCTCAGGAAGCCTAGAGAAGTTCTAGACCCTCATTATGCAAGAGGGTTTTTTATTAATTAAAAAATTTACTTTCATTTTTAGCAATTATTTTTCCTTCTCCCTCATGGAACGAAACAGAGTATAACCTTCATAACTCATACACACATATATAGTGCAGCAAAATAAATTTCCACAAATTTCCACACTCCAAAATTTAAGCTTATTAACATCCATCACCTCTCCAGAAAGAGGTGAGGAGCATGCTAATCTTCGGTCCTCTGGAATCACGGTTTGCCTAGGTCTAGAACAATCATTTACAGAGCAACTGTCCACCTTGATGAGTGCAGGTAAACTCCACACTGTGACTTCTCCATAAGGATGAAACCATAGGTCCAGAACAAAACAGACACATGGGCATTCTTTCTCCTTTCAAACTCATTCTCTATATAATTAGCAAATTGATATTCAAAAATCCTAAGTCAAACCATATCGTTCTGATCTACAACTTCAGTAACTTTCCGATTGGACAGCTAGGTGGTGCAGTACAAAGAGTGGTGGGCTTGGAGACAGGTAACCTCATCTCCCTGAGTGAAAAATCTGGCCTCAGACACTTACTGTGTGACCCTGGAAAAGTCACTTAACCCTGTTTCCCTCATTTATACAATGAGCTAGACAAGGAAACTGCAAACCACTCCAGTATCACTTCCATAAAAACCCCAAATGGGGTCAGTCAGACACAACTGAAAAATGACTGAAAAACAAAAAGCCTTCTGAATCTAGGATAAAACATTAACTGCTCAATTAAAGCCCACCAGAGTTTGATTTCTGTCTGTCTTCACAAGTTGATAACATATTGCCTGCCTTCCAGGAGGTGACAAGATGCATCAAAATCACGGAAGAGGAGCTGAAAGAGAGTAACAGCTCCAGATGTTGAGCTTGAGAGGACATGTGTGGTTGAGGGGATGGGCACACAGGAACAATGGGTTTGTAAGTGATTATTTGCAGATCCTTCCCAACTCTTTGAGGCAGAAAAGATCAGTTGACTATGCTCTAGGATTAGTTCAGTGGCTGCAGGGCCAACTTCTGGCTGCTGTATACATGAGTCACTCACCGAACCTTCTACTACCCTAGACCCCAATCCAAAAATTGGCTCACATTGGACTTTGTACCCATCTGGCTAGAAATGGCAACATATTACTGTGGTTCAGGGAGGCAGGCAGAATTCTTTTTTTTTTTTTTTTTTTCCCTCTCTGCTGCAGAGAGATCCAAGTCTCAAGAGTACAATGATAATAATCCATGTCATAGGTGATTTCAAATGCTTTCTCCCATCACTAAAAAAATATTTTAAACATTCTTTTTTAAATTAAGTTCCAAATTCTCTCTCCCTCAGCCACTGAGAAGACAAGCAATATATAATTTATACATGTGAAATCATGCAAAGAATATTTCCTTATTAGCCATGTCATAAAAAAGCAAGAAAACTAAAAAGTGAAAAAAATACTTCAATTTATAATGTTTATCAGTTCTCTCTCTGGAGGTGCACAGAATTTTTCATCATGAGTCCTCTGGAATTGTCTTAGATCATTTTCTTGATCAGAGTAACTAAGTCATTCACAGTTGATCATGCAAGCATCATTAAAA
>NW_020944708.1:0-3802 GCF_900497805.2 Vombatus ursinus
GGGCTAACAATGTTGCTAAGTATCTCTAGGCACATAGGAAAACATTTCCCTGTTGTTTGATTTAAATGCAGTAACATCTTAATCTAACTTTTGATATTTATTTTTAAAACTTCTAACTTCTGATATTTATTTTTAAAACTTCTTCCAAATCTAAGATCAACCATTTTCACTTATTACTTTCTCCAAAGTTTTTCTCTTGTGAATGAGCAACATTAATACATCACCCTGGGACCAGGTGCACTGCAGGTAAAACCTATTCAATGTTCTCTCTACTTTTATTTTGTCTTAACCTGCATCATTTCTCCTGTGACAAGATTAAGAGTGAAATAGGTCATTGGAATGTTGATGATTTAATCTGAATTCCTATTTACACTGAAGGATTTCATTTGGCGCCTTTCTGCTTGTCTTCATAGCGACTGAGTTGTCACATCATGAAATCAAATAAAAATATGTTTTGGAATGGGTCAGAATGTAATACTAGGATGTGAATGTGAGATGGACATAAATTTCATCTTTCCAGGAATTATTTTCTGGCTTAAACTTTTTCATATGTTGCAGTTTTCTTTTCTGCCAGCAGATGTCAGAGAAAGCCTGTCCTATTTTCCTAAATGACAAGGAAGTGGTCAACAAGTATTTCTTAAGCACCTGTTAGGTGTGAGGCCAAAGATTAAGTTCTGGGGCTATAAAGACAGTAATTCAGTAGCCTCTGCCTTCCAGGAGTTTAAATCTTATTGGTGGAGACAACATGTTTGTATATGATTTGATTATGTATAACATATAAAGAAAATATAAATTGGGGAAAATGGGGAAGATCTCTAACTTTGGTAGTGGAAGGTGACACTTAGGAATGTCCTTAAGTAGGATGAGGTGCCACATTAGCTGAGCTGCAAAGGAAACTGAGGGATTGGAAGAGGTAGAGAGGTGGAGAGACTGAATGTCAGGCAAGAGGACCAGACTTTGCCAAAACTTAGAGAAGGGAAATGGAATGTCCTGTGTGAGGAACAGCAACAAGGTCTATATGCCTGGATCTCAGAGTATACAGAGTGGAATAATACAGAAATAAATCAAATAGTTAGGTTTTAGGTGTTTACACATGGTAACAAAACACAGAGTTGGTTTAACTTGATTCTAGGTGTACCAGTGAGCCAATGTAACTGTTTGAATATGGGATTCTCATAATCAGAACCACACAGCAAGAATATCCCTTCAACAGCTAAGTGGAGGATGGTATGGAGAGGGGAATGACTTGAGGTAGGGAGACCATTGTAATAGACAAGAAGAGATGAAGTTATGTGACTAGAGAGATAAGAATGCAAGACTGAGGTATTGTTCATGTAGTTATTACAAAACTTGGCAACTGATTAGATGTGGGAGCTGAGGAAGCATGAGGGCCATGGGATAGAAAGATAGATGATATAGAGATCATAGGGGGTGGAAAATTATTTTCTGGCATAAACCTTTCAAGATCTTTCAACATACCTTTTAGATACTACATGTCACAGAAATACTGTACAATTTGCTCCAATGGTAATTACACATGTAATCATAGGTATATAGATTAACTGAGAGATAGATACATACATAAGAGTCAGTTGTTAAATTTTCAGTTTGAACAATTACACTTTAATATTTGCTAAATGCTGCGAATCTGAGCTTGATTTATTTTATGAATTACATTTATAGAAGTGATGGCACAGATATTAATAATGCAAAATAACCTTATTATTGTGTATATATTTTTCAGAGAACTTGCTTTTAAACACTCATCAGGACACACTTGAATAAATAGACAGATAGATGCATAGGTGGGTACGTAGGGAGGTAGGTAGATAGACAGGTAGATAGATGATAGAGGCACAGCATTTATTGAGTGGTTACTATGCACCAGGTACTGTGCTAAAGTGCTGAGTTCAAAAATACAAGGAAGAAAAAGCAGTCACTGCCCCAAATGAGCTTCCATTCTAGTGAGAGACGAGAACAAGAACTCAGGAAAAATTGAAAAAACTGAGAGTAGGGAATACTTTCTAGCTGGTGACTAGGAAATGAAGTGGAGCATTGGTTCTGGGTAAGATAAGCTGTAAGCTCCCTTACCAGGTGAGGTCTTCTTGGGTGTAGCTCAGGGTGGCTGGAGAAGTCATACTGTGATCAGTGATTGGGAAGTTAGAAGAAGGAAGAATTTCAGGGGAAGGGTGTTTTCTTGTGAATCTTTTATGTGAACATGTTGAGTATGAAAGATCTATTTCAACTAGTAGGCAGCAATTTCTCTCTCCTTCAGCCTTTTTCTTTAACTTTTGTAAGGAAGCAGAAGGATTTTCCCAGCATTGAGAAATCCTGTGTTGAGAAAAGATTGTGGTACTCTCCTCAACAATGGTCTTAGAGGCAGATCCAGAGCTGAGGATGTCAAAGGGACATGAGACTGCTCTTCACGTATCATTTTCTTGTCTAAACTTTTCCCTATGCTGTAATATTCTTCCTGGACACCAGATGTCAGTGAAAGAGTGAGCTATTTTTCTTAATGGCACTAAAGTGGTCATCAAGTATTTTTTAAGGACCTACTTTGCGTAAGGCACAAGGCTAGGTGTTCAAATACAAACAAATACAATGATCAAACGCCCCTGCCTTCCAGGAACTTAAACTCACTGGTGGAAACAACAGGTACATATATAATCATATACAAAATATAAACAGAATGCAAGTTAATTGTTTGGGAGAAAGGAGGAAAATTTCTCTAACATCTGGGCCCCACCCCACAGTATTCAGGCAAGAACACAAGTAGGAAGGGGGAACATATTAATTGATCTTTGAAAGGACTAAGTATTTTTAGAAGCAGAGATAAGGATGGATTGCATTCCAAGCTAGAGCTATATCCTTATCAAAAAGTTTAAAAAAAGTCAAGTAATTGGCTGGTAAAATGAACAAACAACAGAAAAAAAAACTCAAACTGTAGAATCTTACTTTGGTGAGAAGGAAGATCAAGGATTTTCAAAATCAAGTAAGAGAAGTAGTGGAAAAATTAAGAAGAGAAATGAGAGTGATGCAAGAAAATTATGAAAAACCAGTCAACAGCTTAATAAGGAGACACAAAATATATCTCCTTCCTATAACTTATAAGAGGTATATGATCAGTTTTTCCTTCTAAAATTTTTATTATATGATCTTTAACATTAAGTTCATGATTCAGTTTAGAACATATTGTGGAGAGTAGTGTAAGTGTCAGTTTCTGCATATTTTCTGCTGGACTGTTGTCCAGTGTTTCCTGCAGTTTTTAATCGAATAGGGAGGTTTCACCTGGGTAATCTATATTTTCCACTTTATCTATATTCTTTCTGAACGTCCTTTGTCTTGTCTCTTCATTGATCTCTCTCTTTTTTTAAAAATCAATATAGGGGCATCTAGGTGGTGCAGTGGATAGACCACCAGCCCTGAAGTCAGCAGGATGTGATGTCAAATCTGGCCTCAAACCAAACACTTGACACTTAACTAACTGTATGACCCTGGGCAAGTCACTTAACCACAATTGCCTAAAAGTAAAAAAACAAACAAAAAAACCCAATATACAATATTTTTGATAACTGCTGTTTTAAAACGTAGACTTCTTTTCATGATTTCCCTTGACATTGTAGACATTTTATTTTTTGAAATTTTATTATTTTATCCAGCTTTGTAAATCATTCTTTTGGTAATTCGATTGTTATTAAAAGTATAATTTAATTTTGGTAGTATTGTCATTTTTATGACATTGGCATGGCCTAGCCCTGAGTACTGATTATTCCTCCAGGTATTTAGATTGTTCCTTTTTTTT
>NW_020944708.1:3902-10307 GCF_900497805.2 Vombatus ursinus
AAAAAACAAACAAAAAAACCCAATATATGATATTTTTGATAACTGCTGTTTTAAAACGTAGACTTCTTTTCATGATTTCCCTTGACATTGTAGACATTTTATTTTTTGAAATTTTATTATTTTATCCAGCTTTGTAAATCATTCTTTTGGTAATTTGATTGTTATTAAAAGTATAATTTAATTTTGGTAGTATTGTCATTTTTATGACATTGGCATGGCCTAGCCCTGAGTACTGATTATTCCTCCAGGTATTTAGATTGTTCCTTTTTTTTATTTTTAAGAAGTGTTTTGCAAGTGAATCTATACAACTCATTTTTTGTATTTTGATAAGTTGAATACCAGGTATTTTATGCATTTTGTAGTTATTTGGAATGGGAATTCCCTTTCTATTATTGCTCGTTTTATATTGTTATAATGTTGAATTGCTATTGATTTCTGAGGATTTATTTTGTAGCCTACAGTTTTGCTGACTATTAATTGTCTCAATTAGTATCTTTACAAATTACTTGGTCTTTTACAATTGAACCATCATATCATCAGTAGACAGGGATAGTTTAATCTCCTCTATACCTATCTTTATTCCTTCAATTTCTTTCTCTTATCATATGCTACCACTCATATTTCCATTACCATATCAAATACGAGGAGGAGATTGAGCATCTTGGCTTCACTGCTCTATTTACTGGAACAGATTTTATATGCAAATTATGACTGCTTTTCATTTTAGATTCTTTTCATGATGTTAAAATTTTTAGCATAAATGATTGTTGTACTTTGTGAAAGACTTTCTATTGAGATGATTTTTGTAATTTGTGATATTTGGTGTTTAATATGATTAAATTATATTGATTGTTTTCCTAATATTTTACCATCCTTGTATCCCCGGTATATATCCCAGTTGATCATAAGGAATATTTTCTTGGAGGAGTCATTATAATCTAATTGGATTAGCCACTGCTAGGCCTTGTGTGACTTTAATTGTGGGACTGTCATATTTAAATTGTTTTTTTTTTTTTATTGTTGCTCATAGTAGTTTATCCCTGAGTTGAGTTCAGAATTTGACTGTGATAGTCCTGTGGGTTTTCCTCACAGGATCTCTCTCTTTTAATTTGTGATCAGAGGATTTTTTCTGTTACTATTTTCCCTTCCTGTTCCAATGTTTCAGGAAAATTCTTTTTGATTATTTTTTGTATTATTATATCAATATTTTTTTATCGTATATTTCAGGTAGTCTGATTATTATGTTTCTCTTCTTGATCTTTTCTCCAGATCAGTTGTCTTTCTTATGAGATGTTTCACATTGTCTTCTATTTCTTTGTCTTTTATATTTTATTATTTCTTTACCTTTTATGAGTTTATTGGCTTCCCCTTTCCCAATTCTTACATTCAAAGAGTCGTTTTGTTCCTTAAGATTCCGGAGGCAGCTAGATGGCGCAGTGGATAGAGCACTGACCCTGAAGGCAGGAGGACCTGAGTTCAAATCCAGCCTCAGACCAAACACTTGACACTAGCTGTGTGACCCTGGGCAAGTCATTTAAGCCCAATTGCCTAAAAAAAAAAAAGATTCTGGATCTTCTTTTCTAATTGGTTGACTTTCTTTTCATAATCTTTTTGGTTTTCTTGGATTGCTCTTTTTTTTAAATTAGTTTTTCCTCAATCTATCTCATTTGATTTTTAAAATCTTTTATAAGCTATGCTGTGAATTCTTTTTGAGCAGGTGACCATTTGACATCATTCTTTGGGGTAGAAGTGGCTTTCTTTGCTTCAGCATCCTGCTCTGAAGAGGAACCCCAGTCTTCCCTATTACCATAGAAACTCTCTGTGGCTGGATTATTTCTCCTTTGCCTGTGCATTTTTTTTTTCATGTGTAGTAACTTAGTTTATTATAATCACCTCTAGTCCTGGGGCATGGGGAATGGTGCCTCTGGCCTGGGATCTTCCTTCAGTTCTCCCCTCTGGCTTGGAACCAGAACCAAGAACTCTAGCCTCCTCTAAGTGTCCATAGCCAGTAGCACCCCTGCTCTACTGCTCCTGCACTTACCAGGTATGTGCTGATTCCTTCTCACCCCCAGCAGCACCTCCTCAGCACAACTGGGTCTAGCCTTCCTTGCGTGAAGAGGTTCCCTCTATCTTCCCAGCTCAGATGCCCAACACCTCTTACTGTCCTGGAGGGTTAAAAGTTATCCTGGCTGGGACCAGAAGCCTTCCAACTCAG
Organism: Vombatus ursinus; assembly: GCF_900497805.2. Lineage (NCBI taxonomy): Eukaryota > Metazoa > Chordata > Mammalia > Diprotodontia > Vombatidae > Vombatus > Vombatus ursinus. The sequence goes on from NW_020944708.1 coordinate 6,118, forward strand.
CTAACCCAAGGGTTTGCCACTTGTTGTTTAAGCGAACCTAGGACCTAGCCTGGAAGTGTTTACTCTTCAAAGGGACCAAACCTCATCCTGGAGATTTTTTTCAGATCTCTGACTGTCCCAGAAGGACCCCTGTTCTGCCTCTACTCTTATTTATTTTTACCCACTCATTATTAGCCCTGAGGTGCTATTTCTTATCTTTTGTGGGGGAAATTCTTGAAAGCTTGGAATTTTCTGACCTACTCCATCATTTTCCAGAATTCACTCTCCTCCTCATGATTATTTCTGCCAAAATAATGGTATTCCATCAAAATCATATAGCACAGCTTGTTTAGCCATTTCCCAATTGATGGGCATCTCCTTAATTTTCAATTCTTTATCACCATAAAAAAGGTCCTGTTGTTATTTTTTTACATATACACCCTTTTCCTTTCTAAAAAAATAATTCTCTTTATCATACAGGCCTTATAGTGATATTGCTGGGTCAATGGGTAAGGAAAGTTTTATAGCTTACTGGAAATAAGTCTAAATTGCTCTCCAGAAGAGTCGGATCAATTTACAACTTGACTAACTATGCCCTAGTGTCCCTACTTTTCTACTTCTCCTCCAGCATTTGACATTTTCCTTTTCTGTCATGTTAGGCAATCTGATCAGTGTGAGGTGCTATATCAGATTTGTTTCAATTTGTATTTCTTTAATCAATTGTGATTTAGAACACTTTTTTCATGGCTATAGATAGCTTTGATTTCTTCTTTAAATACTGCTTATTCATATTTTTGACCACTTATTAATTGGGGACTAGCTATTTTTTATATATAAATGTAGCTCTGTACCTTATATACTTGAGAAATGAAGCATTTTTTCTGAGATATTTGATGTAAAATATCTTCCTCATTTTTCTCTGTTTTCCTTTTAATTCTGCTGAATCTGTTTTCTTTGTCTCAAGAGACCTTGAGAGTTGCTTGTATCACTTCTTCTTACCTTCGTGTAACAATTTTCTTTGTGTGAGCTCTCCATAAAATAGAGTTTTAGGGAAATGTACATTTGGTATTTGAACAATATGGAGAGTCCATTGGGGTTGTGCTCTGTGCAGTAGATTCTGAATGCTTGGAAGTTCGGCTAGAGAAAAGACCTCAGCATCCAGGACATTATATTGCCAGATGATCTTCAGAATCTTCCTAAGACCAACCAAATGGAAGGAATTCAGTTACCTAGCATTAAGCTGGTAGACTGTCCATGTTTCAGAGGCTTACAAGAATGAAGTCAACATGAGAGCTCTATAGAGCATATCTCTTCTTTTCCATATTTTGCTTCAGATCTTTGCAAACACAGAGCTAGCTCTGGCAATATGTACCTCAACACAATCATCTGTGTGGACAGCCCTGGAAAGTATATTGCCAAGATAAGTGAGTTTAGCCATTTGGTATATGGTATGAGATGTTGGCCTCTGCCTAGTTTCTTCCTAACTACTTTCCAGTATTCACAGCAGTTTTCTTTTCAAGTAGTTAGTTCTTGCCCCCAAAGCTTGGATCTTTTTGTATATCAAACACTAGATAATTATGGTTATTAACAGCTGTATGTTGTGTACTTAATCTACTGCACTGATCTACCATTTGATTTTTTATCCAATAACAGATTGTTTTGATCATTGCCACCTTATAACATAGTTTGAACTCTGGCTGCCTTATATCACTTTTTCCCATTGATTCCCTTGATATTCTTGACATTTTGTTCTTCCAGGTACATTTTGTCATTATTTTTTCCAGCTCTATAAAATAATTATTTGGTAGCTTGATTGGTTTGCTACTGAATAAGCAAATTAATTTAGGTAGAATTGTCATTTTTAGTATATTGGCTTGGCCTATTCATGAATAATTAATATTTTTCTCATTCTTAAAATCTGTCTTTATTTTTATGAAAAGGGTTTTGCAATTGTGTTCATATAGTTCCTGGGTTTGTCTTCAGAGGTAAGTTCCCAAATATTTTAGATCATCTGAAGTTATTTTAAATGCACTTTTTCTATCTCATTCTATCTCATGGAATATTCTATATTCTCATAACTTCACTGATTTTTTTTCTTATTTTACTTCAATAACTCGCATTTCTAGTACAATATTGAATCTTGATGGTGACAATGGACATTCTAGCTTCATTGCTGGTCTTACTGGAAGGGGTCCTACTTTATTCCCATTATAGATAATGTTTGCTCTTGGTTTTAGATAGGTCCTACTTATCACCTTATGAAAAGCTGCATTTATTCCTGAGTTTTCTAGGACTTTTAATAAGAATGGGTGTATTTTGTTGTCAAAAGTTATTTCTGCATCTATTGATATAATAATTTTTTTGGATTATATGTATTGTTGATATGGTCAGTTACTCTTATCGTCTGTTTAATATTGAACCAGCCCTACATTCCTGGTTGTAGTCCAACCTGGTGATAATGTTCATTTGTTGTGAAATATTGCTCTCATCTCCTTTCTAGTATTTTGTTTAATATTTTTTGCATCAATATTCATTAGGAAAATTGGTCTCTAATTTTCTTTCTCTGTTTTTGCTGTCCTCGATGTAGTTATTAAAACCATACTTGTGTCATAGAAGGAAGATGGTTTGATGCCTTTTTGTCCATATCATTTTTGAATTTAAGTTAATTGCTCTTTAAATGTTTGATAGAATTCACTTGTAAATTCATCTGGTGCTGTAGATTTGATCACAGGGAGCTAGCTCATGTATGTTTTGTTCACTTTTTTTTTTTAAAGAAAGAGAGAGTTACTTAGTTATTCTATTTACTCTTCTATTAACCTGGGCAGTTTATATTTTTGTAAATACTCATTCATTTTACTTAAACTGCCAGATTTATTGGCATGTAGTTGAGTAAATTAGCTCCTAAGTATTGCTTTACTTGCATCATCATTGGTTTTGCATTCACCCTTTTCCTTTTTTGATTTGGTTTTAATTTGATTTTTTTCTTTTTAAATCAAGTTTGCCAATTTTTATCTATTTTTTTCATAAAACAAGCACCTAGTTATATTTATCAGTTATATGATTTTATTATTTTCCATTTCTATCTCTCCTTGGATATTCATGGGTTTTAATTTGTTGTATAATTGGGGATTTTGGTTTGTTCTTCTCTTACCTGATTTAATGATAGTAAATTTATTGGGGAAAACTTAACTGATTGGCATGCAACTCCAATTCTGAAATCATGGCTGAGCTGTAACCATAAGTTAGGTATGGACAAAAGAGATCCACAAAAATCAGTAAAAGCAATCTGTGATAATCAGTTGACTAGATGGAATTTACAGAAAGGGGTATTGATTATTTTGTTTCTGTTTCCAAATTGTCTGCTATAACCATTTGTCTTAGTAAAATTTATGATAATCATATATATATATATAAACATATACATATATACACACATATGCATGGTTTTTTTTTAAAGAGCCAGGTTTTTTTTAAATGAATATTTTTACCATTTTATCTTATAATTTACTAGACTGAGGGCTTTTAAAAACTCATAACCTTGGAGTATGCAATATCCAAAAAGGAAGAGTACTGCCTTAATCATTGTACTAAGCAATGGAGCTGAGATTCAAATGTGATTTTTCTTATCTCTGGTCGATAAATAAGCATTTATTAATTGCATACCATGTGCCATGCCCTGTGTTAATCCCTGAACAGGCACTGAAAGGCAAAAGACAGTCCCCGCCCTCCAGGAGTTCACAGTCTAATGAGGGAGATAGCATGGAAACAAGTATGTGTAGACAAGATACAGAAAGACTAAATCAAAGATCATCAACAGTAGGAAGGCCCAAGAATTAAGCAGGAATGACAAATGCTTGCTGTATAAAGTGGAATTTTATATGGCATTCTAGGGAATCCAATAGGCAGAGGTGAAGGAGAGAATTGCAGGTGTGGAGGACAACCAGAGACAATGGCCCAGGTGAGAGATGGAGTTTCTTATTAGTGAAACAGAAAGGAGGGCAGTGCTGTTGGATCAAAGGATGCTGGGAGTTGGGAAGGCTGGCAGCTTTAAAGTACAAGAGAACAGAAAAGGGAGGGGCATATATTTAAGGTCTTTAAACACCAAAGGATTTTATATATGATCCTGGAGATGACAGGGAGCCACTGAAGTCTACTGTGTGTATTGTTGGGGGATGAATGGAGAAAGGGTCATGTGCACTTTAGGAAGAATA
>NW_020944709.1:0-2961 GCF_900497805.2 Vombatus ursinus
TATGGGGCTTTGAAATCCACTTGGAATTACTTGTGATGAAGAAACATTCATTTTGGATTATCACTGCATTCTTTTCAGACATTTTTCTTTTCCAATGTCTTTTGAATCAAGATTGCAAATGAGCTCTTTGGATGGCTTGCTCACCTTTCCCCAAGTTGGCTACAACACAACCTTGGTCCCATTAAGTTTGGTAAGTATAGTTACTGCTTGGACTTTTTCTTCTGACCTCCATGTCAGAGTGCCAATTATTTTCTAGGTTGTATTTTTCCATTGAGTCATTGCATTTTGGCCACAGAGGTCAACCGTACTTTCTCAAATATTTGGTGAGAATTGCATGGAGGAAGTCCCAACCTTTTCAGAGTAGACTACAGTTTTGTATCTCCCTAGCATTGTGGAAACTTTGGATTCTCTACAAGGGAATTGGAATTTGGATGGGATTCTCTATTCTGAGTGTGGGGCTTGCCTTCTTAGGAGCTGAGTGAAGTTGTGTCTTAGAATAGAGGTAGGAGCCACCTAATATCTTGGATGCTGTATTTTCCTACAAGTGTCCTGAAAAGCACAGGAAGTTTGATTGAGTTGTGTTTCCTTTTAAAGCCAGGCAATCTTCTGCTGCCTTTTTTCAAAGTTCGGTTTATTTCCTTGGTGTAGATTAGAGCAAAGCTTGAGTAGTGTTTGACAGTGTGTTAGAGGGCCACTCTTCATTTTTCCCTGCTACTAAGTTAGATCTTTGACAAAAGAGAATCATGGCATGAAATGGGTGCTGAATTCCTATGAGTGGAGTCTGGCCATATTTCCTCAGGTTGGAACTGTCTGTCTAAGACATTTCCTTTCAATTGTGAGGGAGTGAGTGGTGGGAGGAGAAGAGTTCTGCAGATTTGGCTGGGGGAAACCCTGAGTATCAATGGCCTCCTTCCTTCTGAGAAGTTTTCTTCTCTGCCAAATGAAATGCATTGTGTGGGAACCTGTTCTGCCCTGCTGGTGGTCACTCTGCACCAGGGATGAACGCAAGGGTCTTCATTGGTTTTTCCTCTGGAGATCTACTCCAGGATTTTGTTGTTTGTGCCCAGAAGATTTTCTTGGTGGGGAATCCTTCTCTCATTTCACATCATTTTCATTGAAGCAGAAGTTTCCTCACTGCTTTTGAGGGGAACTTCTTTTGGAAAAAAAGGAGGGTTTCCTTCCTTTGGAGCTTTTCTGGGACATCGTTGGGGGCTCGTCCTCCCAAGCTGATTTTGGGCCTATTTTATTTTTTTGGAATGGATATTGATTGTCTAATCATGGTTTTGGCCGGTTTTGGAAGCAATCTTGACATCGTGGTCCAGCTCCTACTTGTCAGCCTCTGGGAATATAGTGCTTTGAAATCCAATTGGAATTACTTCTGATGAAGAAACATCCATTTTGGATTATCACCGGATTCTTTTCAGACATTTGTGGTTTTCAATGGCTTTTGGATCAAGATTTCTAGTGACCTCTTTGGATGACTTGCTCCCCTTTCCCCAATGCTGCTACAACTCAAGGTTGGTCCCATTCCAGCTGGTAAGTATAAGTGCTGCTTGGTATTTTTCTTGTGGCCCCCATGTCTCTGTGCCAATTATTTTCTAGTTTTTGTTTTTGCATTTAATCTTTGAATTTAGTTTGTGGATGGGAGTCATATTTTCTCCCACATTTGGTGAGAATTCTATTTAGGAAGTCCCAAACATTTGGTTGTCCAGCAAGCTAGCATTGTGGAAACTTTAGATTGTGCAAGGGAATTGGAATTTGGATGGGATTCTCTAGTGTGTGTGGGGTGGGCTTTCACTTCTTAGGAGTTGAGTGAAGTTTAATCTTGGAAGACAAGTAGGAACAACCAGATATCTTGGGTTGTGTATTTTCCTGCGAGTGTCCTGAAAAGTGCAAGAAGTCAGATTCATTTTGGTTTGCTTTTCAGGTCAGGCTTTCTTATGCTGCCTTTGGTGAGAGTTTGGATTCTTTTCTTTTCTTAGATTAGAGGAAAGCTTGAGTAGTGTTTCACAGTGTGTTAGAGGGTGATTCTTCCTATTTCTCTGCTACGAAGTTAGATCTTTGACAAAGGAGTATCATGGTGTGAAATGCATGTTCAGTTCCTCTGAGTTGAGCCTAGCCATATTTGCTCAGGGTGGGGTTGTGTGTCTAAGACATTTCCTTTCAATTGTGATTCAATTTTGGGGAGGGCGGAGGCTGGGTCAAGAGTGGTGTAAATCGGAAGGGGAAATGTCAAAGACCTTCTCCCTCTTGGAGAAGTTCTCTTCTCAGCCATTTGAAGTGCATTGGGCTGAAAACTAGCCTTTGGAGGAATGTTGGAGAATTTCTGTAAGTTTGTGATCTCACACTTTCTTTCCCAAAGTGGTTTGTGGACCTTTGAAGGTTTCTCCCTGGAAACTTTGTCTGTTCTGCAATGATGGTTCTCACTCTATAGCAGGCATTACCAGAAGGGTCTTCCTTCATTTTTCCTCTGGAGATCTATTCTAGGATTTGGTTCTTTGTGCCCTGAAGATTTTCATGGTGGGGAATGCTTGTCTCATTACATGTACTTTTTCACTGGAGGAGAAGATTTCTTACAGGTTTTGAGGGGAACTTATTTTCCAAAGGAGAGCGTTTCCTTCCTTTTCAGTTTTTCTGAGACTCGTTTGAGGGGTTGTCATTCCTTGCTCCATTTGGCCTTATTTTTTTTCTGATGGATAATCATCCTGTGTCATCATGGTTTGTGCTGGTTTTGGAAGTCTTCTTGACATTTTGGTCCACCTGCCCCTTGTCTTCCTGTGGGAATATGGGGCTTTGAAATCCACTTGGAATTACTTGTGATGAAGAAACATTCATTTTGGATTATCACTGCATTCTTTTCAGACATTTTTCTTTTCCAATGTCTTTTGAATCAAGATTGCAAATGAGCTCTTTGGATGGCTTGCTCACCTTTCCCCAAGTTGGCTACAACACAACCTTGGT
>NW_020944710.1:0-4619 GCF_900497805.2 Vombatus ursinus
ACTAGGTCTGGAGTTGGATGTCTTGGTTTCAAATTCTTCTTCTGACCTTCACTACCACTGTGACTTGGGGAGAATTATTTAAATTCCCTTAGCTTCAGTTTCCTCATCATGAGGGATTAGGCGAGGTGTCCCAAAGGTCTGTTTCAGCTCCAGGACTGCACCAGCCATGTAATGCTATTACCTCATGGCTTGCAGCAAGCATGTGAGCATTAGTGAGCAACATAAAGTTTCAAGAAACAGAAAAAAGCTGTGAAACACATGAATGCTCTTGGCAAGAGGGGAGAGGAGAGAGGAAATTATTATTCTCAGAAAATAAGGATGACCACAAGAGGATTCCTGGGGAAGTTGTTGACAGACACTGAAAGAGAACTCTCCCTCTCTAAGTTAGTATCCTTAAAGCCTCCCTGAAGGAGGAGTTTATGTATGGTGTCCTACTCTTTCTCCTCAGTGTGTCTCTTGCACAGTAATAAGTGGCTGCGTTCTGAGTGGTAATGAAATTCATTTGGAGATGTGGTGTGTTGTGCCTTGGTCCCTAGAGATTGTGAATTGGCCTTTCATGGAGTCTGCATAGTATTTCTCATTGCCATCATTCTTAATACTGAGACCCACACTAGCCCCTTCCCTGAAGCACGGCAGACCCAGTTCATCCAGCAGTCACTGAGGGTGAATCTTTACAGGAATCTTTACAGCTTTACAGGAGAGGAGCAAAAGACGCCCCAGGCTGTCTCACATCTCTGTTAAACTCCACGGTGAACATCACACTGAACACCTACAAAGACAATGAGACTGCATTTTAAAGCAACAGTCATGTCCCACCAAAACAACAGTGGCTCTCCATGTCCAAAATTCTACCTTGAAAAACGATCAGAATAAAAATCCAATTCAGAAAAGCATGGAAAAATTGCATAAAATGATGAAGAGCAAAGTGAGTAGAACCAAGAGTTTATATATGGTAAAAGCAATATTGTTTTTATAAGTTTTATTTTATTTTTAATTTATGAAACAAAACAAGAATTTCCATAATACAGAATTAAAAAAGAGATGATTGCACATAAAGCTACCAATCTATTATGTACAACTTGCTATTCCTTTTAAATATGTACTAAAGTTATCATACAAATTTCTTTTATCCTTTTTTTCTCCCCCTTTACCCTAGAGATGTCTGCCATTAGACATAAATATGTATATACATGTAAAATCATTCTCTACATTCTTCTGTTTATCAGTTCTATCTCCGGAAACATATAGCATCTTCCTTCATAGGTCCTTTGAAGTTGATTTGGGTATTTATTATGGATAAAATGACTTAGTCACTGAAAGCTATTCCTAAAACAATATTGCTATTACTGTGTACAATGTTCTATTAGTTCTGCTCATTTCGCTCTTCATTATTTCGTGCAAGTCTGTCATGTTTTTCTAAGATAATCGAGCTCATCATTTCTTTTTCTTTATTAATTTATTTTGATTTATCAATAATCACTTCCATATGCTTTTGAGTTTAAAGTTTTTCTTCCCCTTCCTCCCCATCACCCTCCACAAGACGGTGCATAATCTGATACAGACTATACATTTACATTCATATTAAACATATTTTCTCATGAGTGATGTTGTAAGTAGAAATTAAAACAAATATGAAGAACCATCAGAAAGAAGGAAAAAAACTCAGCAGAAGAGAAAAAAATTAGCAATTCAGCTTCCATAGTTCTTTCTTTGGGTGTGGATAGCATTTTCCATCACAAGGTCTCTGGAGATGTCTTAGATCCTTGTGTTGCCAGGAAGGGTTAAGTTTATCAATATTAGTCATCACACAACATGGCCATCATTGTGTACAACGTTCTCTTGGTTCTGCTCACTTCACTCAGCATCAGACCATACAAGTCTTTCCAGGCTTTTCTGAAGTCAGCCTGTTCATCATTTCTTAAAGCACAATAGTATTCCATCACATTCATATACCACAACTTTCTCAGCCATTCCCCAATTGATGGGCATCCTCTCAATTTCCAATTCTTTGCCACCACAAAAAGAGCTGTTATGAATATTTTTGTACATGTAGGTCCTTTTCCAGTTTGTGTGATCTCTTTGGGTTATAGCCCTAGAAGTGATATTGCTGGGTCAAAGGGTATGCACATTTTTATAGCCCTTTGGGCATAGTTCCAAATTGCTCTCCAAAATGGTTGGATCATTTCACAACTCCACCAACAATGCATTAGTGTTCCAATTTGCCCACATCTTCTCCAACATTTATCATTTTCCTGTTTTCTCATGTTGGCTATTCTGATAAGGGTGATGTGGTACCTCAGAGTTGTTTTGATTTGCATTTCTCTAATCAATAGTGATTTAGAGCATTTTTTCATGTAACTATAGATGGCTTTAATTTCTTCATCTGAGAGCTGTGTGTTTGTATCCTTTGACCATTTATCAATTGGGAATGGCTTGTATTCTTATAAATTTGTATTAATTCTCTATATATTTTAGAAATGAGGCCCTTATCAGAGAGACTGGTTGTAAAAATTCTTTCCCAATTTTCTGCCTTCCTTCTAATCTTAGTTGCATTGGCTTTATTTGTGCAAAAACTTTTCAATTTAATGTAATCAAAATTATCTATTTTGCTTTTCATAATGTTCTCTATCTCCTGTTTGGTCATGAATTCTTCTGTTCTCCATGGATCTGACAGGTAAACTATTCCTTGCTCTCCCAGTTTGCTTATAGTATCAGCCTTTATATCTAAATCATGAACCCATTTTGACTTTACTTTGGTATATGGTGTGAGATTTTGGTCTATGCCTAGTTTCTGCCATACTCTTTTCCAGTTTTCCCAGCAATTTTTTTTTCAAAGAGTGGATTCTTATCTCAGAAACTGGGGTCTTTGGGTAATAATAGATTACTATAGTCATTGACTACTGGGTCTTTGCATATTTAACCTATTCCACTGATCCACCACTCTATTTCTTAGCCAGCACCAAGCACTTCTGATGACTGCTGCTTTATAATACAATTTAAGATCTGGAATGGCTAGGCCACCTTCCCCTGTATTTCTTTTCATTAGTTCTCTTGATATTGTGGACCTTTTGTTCTTCCAAATGAATCTTGTTATTATTTTTTCTAACTCTATAAAATAGTTTTTTGGTAAATTGATTGGTATGGCACCGAATAAGTAAATTAGCTTAGGTAGAATTGTCATTTTTATTATATTAGCTTGGCCTACCCATGAGCAACTGATGTTTTGCCAGTTATTTAGATCTGATTTTATTTGCATGAAAAGTGTTTTGTAATTGTGTTCATAGATTTCCTGGGTTTGTTTTGGGAGGTAGACTCCTAAATATTTTATAATGTCTACAGTAACTTTAAATGGAATTTCTCTTTCTATCTCTTGCTGTTGGGCTTTGTTGTTAATATATAGAAATGCCAATGATTTATGTGGGGTATTTTTTACAGCCTGCAACTTTGCTGAAGTTGTTTATTATTTCAAGTAGATTTTTACTTGATTCTCTGGGATTCTCTAAGTATAAGCATCATGTCATCTGCAAAGAGTGATAGCTTTGTTTCTTCTTTGCCTATTCTAATGCCTTCAATGTCTTTTTCTTCTCTTATTGGTAAAGGTAACATTTCCAGTACAATATTGAAGAACAGTGGTGATAACGGACATCCTTGTTTCACTCCCAATCTTATTGGAAATGCTTCCAGCTTGTGCCCATTACATATTATGCTTGCTGAAGGTTTTAGGTAGATGCTATTTATGATTTTAAGGACAAGTCCATTTGTACCTATGCTCTCTAGCATTTTTAATAGGAATGGGTGTTGTATTTTGTCAAAAGCTTTTTCTGCATCTATTGAGATGAACATGTGGTTTCTGTTAGTTTTGGTGTTGATATGATGAATTATGCTGATCGTTTTCCTTATAATGAACCAGCCCTGCATTCTTGGTATAAATCCTACCTGGTCATAGTGTATTATTCTTGTGATAAGTTGTTGTAATCTATTTGCTAATATTTTGTTTAACATTTTTGCATCTATATTCATTAGAGAGATTGGTCTATAATTTCTTTCTCTGTTTTGACTCTTCCTGGTTTAGATATCAGCATCATATTTGTATCATAAAAAGAATTGGCTAAGTTCCTTCTTCACCTATTTTACCAAATAGTCTATATAGCATGGGAATTAATTATTCTTTAAATGTTTGATAGAATTTGCATGTAAATACATCTGGCCTTGGAGATTTTTTCCTAGGAAGTTCATCAATGGCTTGTTCAATTTCTTTTTCTGAGATGAGGTTATTTAAGTATTTTATTTCCTCTTCTGTTAATCTGGGCAATTTATATTTTTGTAAATATGTGTCCATTTCACTAAGATTGTCAAATTTGTTGGCATATAGTTGGGCAAAATAATTCTTAATTGTTGTTATAATTTCTTCTTCCTTGGTGGTACTTTCAGCCTTTTCATTTTTGATACTAGTAATTTGGTTTTCTTCTTTCTTTTTCTGTAATTAGATTAACCAAAGGTTTATCTATTTTATTGGTTTTTTCGTAAAACCAGCTCTTAGTTTTATTTATTAGTTCAATAGTTTTCTTAATATCAATTTTATTAATTTTTCCTTTGGTTTTCAATATTTCTAATTTGGT
>NW_020944711.1:0-1917 GCF_900497805.2 Vombatus ursinus
ACCTAGTTCAAATTCAGCCTCAGACGTTTACTAGCTGTGTGACCCGGTGCAAGTCACTTAATCCTGATTGCCTCCCACATCCCCACCTCATCCCCGAAAGAAAAAAGTTTTAAAGCCCAGAGATGCTCTAAGACTATGGCATTCTTCCTCCCAGCCCTACCCCCTCCCTGCCCAAGATGCTCTCAGATGGCTGCATTCCTCCCAACTCTAAGCTATATTCTGATAACCCTGCCCCCAAATCAATCAATAAACATTGAGTAAGCACCTGCTAAACGAGATGGGGTTAGTCTGGCCTGACTTGTCCTTGACAACGCCACAGAAATAACCACTGCCCTCTCTAAACACCCATCAATCAGCCTGAGAGAGGCTGATTTTAGGGACGGGGCTATTCGTCGGCTCCTCCTGACAGGAAAGCCGACTGCGAAGCCCGTTGGGGACACGGACGTTCCCATCGTCCCACCCCAGGCCCTGACGAGCAGACAGAGTACAAGGTCTGAAGCTGGAGGAGGTCCCAGAGGTCATCACGTCTAACCTCCTTATCGTGGGATGAGGTCACTGAGACCCAAAGAATGGCCGGGACAAGGTCAGAAGCCCCTCCGTCTGAGGAAGGCCCAGACAGTGCAGAGGGCGCAGAGGTGAAGTCAGTCTGACCCCCCACTCATCGCCCCAGTGAGGCCCACCCGCAGCCTCCGGGCCAAGGCTCACCTGGCGCAGGTAGAGTTTCAGGACATTGCTGATGTTGTGCGGGGAGGCCTGCGATAGCTCCACCAGCTCTTTGCCGTTCTCAAACGCCTGGCAGAGCTTCTCCACACGCGTCTTCACGCCATTGATCCGGTAGATCCCCTGTGTGGGCCAGAGCACAGAAGGTCAGAGCTGGAAGGAAGCCTGGAGACCACTGCCTTCTCTCCACACTGCTCCAGAGGCCTGGATTGGTGGAAGGCAGGCAGCAGGAGCACGGCCTTGCAGTCCCAAGCCCTGGGTTTGAATCCCGGCTCTGGGCAAGCACGCGCCACCCCGGTGGCCTGGACCGGTTTCCTCACATCTCTCCTTTATAAAATGAGGTGGTTCCACGCCGCCACCTCGACAGCCCCCTCCGGGCCTCAGTGGACGATGCTGAGAGCTGATCCCAGGGCATCTCTGGCAACAACTTGCCCTGGATGAGTCCCAGCACACATCCTCTGGCTGTCTGCACCCAGCACAGCCCGAGCCCAGAGGACAGAACGCCAAGGGTTCAGAGCCGGGAGGCAGCTCAGATGCCATCCAGTCCAAATCTCTCATTTCCCACAACCAAACTGAGGCACAGAGAGGTCCAGGATTAGAATCCAGGCCCCCTGCTACCAAGCCAGCGTCCCCACCTCCACCTCCACAATACCCCAGTAGATCTGTGACTGTGTCATATGGAGCCCCCCCTCCTCGGCCCTGGAGGGAGGGTGCAGGCAGAGGCGCACGCTGGTAACAATCATCATCGTCATTAGTAATATAATTAGGCCGTAATTACGTAACAAGATTATTGTAACCGTTCGAGAGCGCTCCAAGGCTTTCAAAGTGCTTTCCCCTACATCAAAATGAGGCGGTGAGGATCGCACCTTAGACAGGTCTGAGTCAGGATTAGAACCCAAGGCCAGCGCTACTTCCTCCCTCTGCTCCAAGCAGCCTGCCCTTGGGCACCTGCCAACAGTGAGCATGACAGCTGGGGTTCAAATTCAGGCCTTCTGACTCACGTTTCTACAAGTGAAGGGTTTACAAGGCGTTTTCACAGCAGCCTTGGGAGGTAGTCAGTGGGAGCATTATTATCCCCATTTCACAGATGAAGGACCTGAGGCTGGGAAGGGAAACTGCTGGCCCATCTCATCACATAAGTGATAAGCGACAGAGCCAGGATTCAAACCCATGGCTCCTGAATACCAAGACCACCCC
>NW_020944711.1:1927-3444 GCF_900497805.2 Vombatus ursinus
TCAAACCCACGCCTCCTGACTCAAAGTCCCGCACTCGGCTTCCCAGCAGAGCACACAGAGGGGCTCCCCAGCCTGCCCTCGACCCCAGGCCTCGGGCAGCCTCCCCAGGCCTTCACCTTGGTCCTGAGCGCGCGCCTTTCGATCTCAGACAGGCATTTCTTGATGACCAAGGGGATGCCGTCGGCAGTGCCCCGGGCTGCCTTCTGGAAGTCCTGTCCAAACAACTGGAGTTTTCCCTGCAGCTTCTTGTGGCCGCACTGGATGGCCAGAGTTTCCAGACACTTCTTGTGACAGGCCAGGCAGCACTGGGGAGAGAGGACAAACGCCGCCGTCGTGACCAGCACAGCAGAGCCTCGCCACACTGGGGGCATCGGTGTGACCATGGGACCTCACTGTCAGCCCCAAGATCGCTGCCCACCCCCCAGGGTGATGGCAGCTGTCCTCACGAAGGGGAAGCCAGCTCACATCCCTCCACGCCCCCCCACCTCCTCGCACTCAGCTCCCTGGAAGTAGACGTAGCTGTTGCATTCGCGACACTTGGAAGGAGTACGCAGCTTCCGAAGCCGGTGAGTCTGGGCCGCCTTGGAGAGCCCCACGTTTCGGAAGGGGCCGGGATGGTGAGGTCTTTACCAGAGGTCAGCAGAGATCGTATTTGTACCGTTAGCACCTAATCTCCATGTGCTTGGATAAATCACTTCATCTCTTGGAACCTCAGTTTCCTCATCTGTACACCACAAATAAAGCCTGTGCTGCTAGGTCCTGGTTAGTGCAAATTACGAGTTTCCTAAGGTGGTCTCATGGGCAGAGAAGAGCTTCTGCCCTCCCTGTGTCCAAAGGCAGTTCCAGGTCCCTGAATGCCTCTCACCAAGAAGCTGCGCGGGATGTGAGATCAGCAGACGGGTCAGCAGTCGGGGAGGCAGGCTGGCAATCCGCCAGGGCAGTTTCTCTTAGCCAGTGTTTGAAAGAGTAAACCAATCATCCGGCCGCCCTCCCCCACCCCCTTTACCTGTGGAAATCTGTTGAAGTGAGCTTGGGAGGGGCCTTGGCAGCCCACCGGGACACCTGGCCACCCCACCCCAGAATGCCTGTTGGGGGAGGGGGAGAGGAAGGAAGGCAGCTGCTGCCTGTGCCAGGAGGAGGAGGCCCGGCAGCACTGATTTCTGGGGCCTCAGCCGCGGCTTGAGATCGGGGCTCAGGGAGAGGCACGTTGGCTGGCAGCCTCTGGCAGGAGCTCCCAGAAGAGGCTGCTCTCAGCTGAGACATGGTTGTGGCCTTTGCAGTGTTTCTAAATGCCCCCAAACTCAGGCGTCTTCCACACCCCAAACCATATGAATTTCATGAATTTCAAATCATCTGTTCTATTTCTATTTTTTAACCAAATTTTGATGGTTACTACTTTATTAGTAAATTTAAGATCTGGTAATTCTAGGCCCCACAGATAGTCTTTGAGCAGTGACTGAATTAATCACTTTTTTGGGCATATTGTTGAGATTCTTTAGGCACAGGTTGGACTATAT
>NW_020944712.1:0-2515 GCF_900497805.2 Vombatus ursinus
CCTGTAGGTCGAGCAGAATGAGAACTGAGGAAAGACCATCAGATCTGCTCATTAAAAGGTCACTGGAAAATTTGGAGAGAGCAGTATCAGGGGTGGGATGAGGACGGTCACAGGAGAGGCCCAAAGCTGGGAGGAACAGCTAAGCAGGTGGGTCCCCACCTGCTTAGCTGGAGGGATTTCAGGGGCCGGGTAGTCAACATCCCTCTCCCCCTGGTCCCGATAAGGAAAGGGCAGAGGGGTCAAGGGATTTGCCAAAGTCACACAGCTCCTTAATAGGAATTGAGCCAAAATTTGAACCCAGGGCCTTAGACCCTCCACCATCTGCTTTTTGCCTTAACAGATTAGAGCCTTGGACCATGTCTATGAAGAAGAAATGGAATAGAAATAAATGTGAGTCTTCTCCTTGGAATCACAAGTACAAGATGGAGGAGGAGGAGGTCCCAGCTCCCTACAGTCCCCACTGTGTGAAGGCAGCCCAGAAAGCCTCCATACACCCAAGTGGCCAGGATCCCAGAGCTGACAGCAGCCCTCACTGTAGCCTGCCCTGCTCACACCGCCTCAGGAAGGGGCCACGGTCCTGGCTGATGGACTGAAGGTGCCACTTTATGCAGGAGACACTCCAGCGAGGCAGAGGACCATGCACCTCAGGCCACCAGACATAAGCAGGCGGTTAGGAGAGAGAAGATGTGAAGGGGTTAGGGGCAGGACAGCTACTTTCACATAGCCACGGGCTCCCAATCAGAACAGGAACTCTGCTGGCAGGAAGGCCAGGAGGGTCCTTCCAGATGGACATTCTGGGACAGAGAAAAGTGAGCTCAGAAAAAGCATCTTGTCAACTTTGACAGGCTTGGCTCTTCTCAGCAAGGATCTCAGACAATTCTAAAAGACTCATGATGGAAAATGCTGTCCACATCCAGTGAAAGAACTTTGGAGTCTGAAAGCAGACCAAAGCAAACTATTTTCTCTTTTTGGTTGGTTTTGGTTTCTCTTGGTTCTTCCTTTTTGTTCTCATCCTTCTTTCACAACATGACTAATGTGGGAATATGTCTAATATGACTGTATATGTATGGCCTGTATCAGATTGCTTGCCATCTGGGAGAGGGGGAAATTTTAGAACTCAAAATCTTACAAAAGTGAATGTTAAAATCAAAATAAAACAAATAAAAATAAAAAGGTACAATGAAAATTACAAACGAACAAACAAACAAAGAAAAAGAAAAAGTGTGATGGCAAAGTTTGCTCTCAAAGGGCCATTCACTTTAACCCAGCACAAGTCCTGTTCTGAAACGCTGAGCTCTTCCAAGTATGTTTTCAGCATAAAACCACCTCCTCTAGGTGTGAGAGCTATCTGTGAACTCTGATTTCGTTCATCTGCACCATGACTAAATTTTGCCTTTTCTTAACCTTCAGATTTGTATGCAGTTTTGACTTTGCACTTCTCTGCTGCTACCACTTGATGGACTTAACAGTAATTTGAGAATGACCTAAATTGTTTTATTCTAGAAATGGCTATGAAAAGCATCAATAAACTTCTTTAATGTTTAAAAGAAATAAAATGTTTTATGTAGCAGAATCAAAAAAAAATTATTTTGTACAAAGAAATCCAGGGAAACAATGAACTAAGTGGGGAAAAATCAAAACTTTGTAGCAAGTTTTTCTAAAAATTTCATTTTCAAGATATAGAAGGAAATGATTCAAACTGTAGGAAAAAGAGCCGTTCGTCATTGATAAATGATCTGAAGAGAAGAATGGACAGTTCCCAAAGGAAGAAACCCAGGCTCTCTCTAGTCACATGAAAAAATAACCACTACTCAGACAAATCCAAATTCAAGGAATTATGAGATTCTACTTCGTAGCCCTCTAATTAGCAAAGAGAATAAAAAAATTAAAAATGGTCACTGTTGGTGGGACTGTGGGACACGCTGCTAATGTATCTGTGAACGACTCAACCATGTCAAAAAGTAATTTGGAATCATACCCAAAATGTTACTCAACAGTGAGGCTGCTTTGACTCAGCTGTAGGACATCTAGGGCTACACCTAAAAGAGATTAAAGAAGGCAGAATAGATTCCTTATATATAAAAAAAAAAATTTTTAAAAAAGAGCTTATAGAGGATCTCTTCATGGTGTCAAGAATTAGAAACTAAGGGGACGCCCATCAGCTGAGGAATGGATGAATACATCTAGCAGACTAATATGAAGGAGAATCAGTGTGCTGAAAGAGTTGAGGGACCATGCAATTTCAAAGAAAGGCATGAAAGACCTGCTCAACTAATGTAGAGGAAAGTGAGCAGAGCTGGGAGGACCAGTACTGCAGAGCACAGGTTAGACAAGAAAGAACATTTGGGAGGATGGCCTTCCTGCTCAGCACAAAGACCATCTGTCAGGTGGGAGGGGAGTCAGCCACTACTGGCATTTGTTCTGTTCAACTATGCATATAATGACATGAAATTTCGTTCTTTTTTTCCCCTAAATGGATGGGAAGAAGAAAAAAAAACTTCTGTGAATTTTTTTA
>NW_020944712.1:2525-4192 GCF_900497805.2 Vombatus ursinus
CATGGGCTAATGCTTGACTCAGGGCCAAGTTAATAGAGGTAGACTGGTGGCTGCCTGGGAGCACAGAGTCACAAGTGGAAGGAACTGTCTGAAGCAGGTGGCCCTACACTCCAATTTTAGAGATGAGCAGACTGAGGTCCAGTGAGGGGAGTGTATTGTCCAAGGTCACACAGTTAATCCCGTAAGAGACAGAGAGGCAGGATCCAAACCCAAGCCCTGGGACTACTGCCCTTCCTGCCCTCTTCCCCATCTGGCACTCAGAGCCCTGCAACACAATGCCTTGGGAAATCTTGCCACCCCAGTAAGTCCTCAAGGATGCCCATGAGTCAAACTCAAAGAGGACTGATGCCAACCACTGCCACTGGTCAGGAAGCCCTTGTTCCCACTGCCCACCTCTCCTACTCTAAAATTGCTGGCGGGTCCATGCCGTCTGGTCTTGACTCAGCCCCTGATGACTGCAACAAGACAGTCCTTTTGCTACAAACCTCTCAATCTCCCATCCCCAGCACTAGGCTCTCTCCTGTCCCCTCCACCTCGTCTTTTATCCCTTGGTCCCCTCCCCCACCATCTCCTCCTCCTTTCCTCTCCTTCTCATCTCAGCCACCTTCCTTCTGTCTCCAGCAGATTGTCCCCACAAGCCAAGACCTCGGCCCATAATTCCTGGGCTTATTTAATGATGATTACATGCCTCCAAAAGGTCCATAGGTAAGCAACCAAAGGGAATTCTAGTCTTCTTTATAACCAGCTGCCCACACACATATCAATGGCTCGGCACCATTCTCACAAAAATCCCGACTGGAGCACCCCGTCCCCGGGTCACCACTCTCCTCCAATCTCCCACGGGCCCATGCCATCAGCTGCATGCAGATGACTTCTGTCTCTTCTGAACCTTCTCAAACCCAATGTGTCAGAGCTCATTGCTTTCTCCCCCAAACCCACCCTTTTCCTGGATTTTCCTCTATCTGTGGAGGATATCCCCATCCTCCCAGTCAGCCTAAATCGCTAAAGAATCTGTCGCTATGGTCATTTCTATGACCACGTCATCTCTTCTCTGCAGAGACACTGTCCAAGGTCATCACCTCTTACCTGGCAGTCCCTCATTAGTCCCCACCCCCAATCCATGGTTCATGCTGCTGCCAAAAGAATTTCTCTCAAGTGTCACCTCTTCTACCTTCTCTTGCCTTGGCTGAGCCTCATTCTTAGAATCTTCCTGCTCCTTCTCTCTGGCTTCCTAATGCGCCTCAGCCCCCCACCTAACCATATCCTGCACATATATTGGAGTAACCTTGCATCTGTAGGCGGGGTACCTACCAAGAGAACATAAATTTGATGTTCCCCGTCTCCCAGAGCCCTTCTGCAGGCAGGAAGGTGAGGCACAGAGGGCAGTCCCAGCCCTAGAAGCCAGCTGCCAAGCTCCCTGGGGTTCTGAGGGCAGGCAAGCCTCACCAGCCTCTCCTGGTCTTTCTTGACCTTCTTGCCCTTGTCTTCCTCTGCTTGGGCCTCACACCATTTCTCCTTCTCCCTCCTGGCCTCCTTGCCAGCCTCCTCCTTCAGACTGGTCTGTACGTGCCCTAGCTCTGTCTGCAGCCTACCCTGCTTGGCCCTGTCTTCTTCCAGATGCAAGAGCAGCTCCTGCTTCTGCTTCTGGAGGGCATCTGCTGAGGCCT
>NW_020944712.1:4202-7206 GCF_900497805.2 Vombatus ursinus
CATACAATCTAGTGAATCAACATAGAACAAAGAAAGGGTAGAAATAGACAAAGAAAGAAAGAAGGATAAGTCACCACACTAGGGGAGCTCTGATCCCTGACAACGGGGGAGACTTTAAAAGAAACGGCATTCAGGGTCCTGTTTAGGAAAACCAACAGAGGTGAGTGTCCCGGTCTCTGAAACAAAGACCTCCAAAGGTCCCTTTCCCAAGTGGCCCTTTTTATATCTATGTAAATCATGGGAAAACAATCTTAGAACAAAGAGGGAGCTTGGCCAGAGCTCCAGATGCCTATATTTTATGTATATGTCCAAGGATAGGCCAGATCCTTAGACACACACATATTTCTTGAGATAAGAGTTGTTCTGCCAGAGTAACATAGTTTGTTTATTCCTTGATGTTCCATTCCCTTGGTGCTCCCGGGCACACATACTACCTTTAAATTACCTCCCTTATGTCAGGTCAGGAGGTGGTCATGCCAGGGGCTGGGGAGGATCTCCTCAGTTTCCCTTTAAATTACATTCCTTATTTCAGGTCATGAGGCAGTCATGTGAGGTGCTGGGGAGGACCTCCTCAGTTTCCCTTACAACAAGTCAATAACTTGCTAAAGGCTGGGGGATTATAAGCATGTTAGAAGTCTCAGCCAAGATGGGGCTTGGTCAGGGATGGAACAGATGGCTGGAAGTGGTCAGGAAAGGCTTCCCAGAGGAGGAATTACTACACTGAGCCCTGAGGGCCTGTCAGGGGGCTGGGGTGTAGGGATTCCAAGCCTGCAAAACCCAAATTCCAACCGGATGACCATCATTACCAAGCTCTGTTTTGTGTCCCTGGGTTCTGTGCAGTGAATGCCAAGTGACCTGCCCCATTGGCACTGACGGGCTAGAAGCAGAGATGACAGCTTGATACACTTAGAAGGCACCTTAGGAGAGAGAGGGCTACAGTGTGGTCAGTGTGGGAGAAAGGTGAGACAGCCTGCCAGGTCCTAGCATGGGCACCGGGGCTCTGCAACAGCGGCCTGGACCACATGAGGTAGAAGGAGAACAGCCTACTGGGCCTGACTGTGGCCCACACACAGCAGGTGCCAGAGCTGCCCTCGCCCGTCCGAGCACAGTGCTCCCCGAGAGGCCTGACAGAGCTGAGCACAGGGGGTCCACTCTTTCTGTTGCTGGTGGCCTCATCCCCCCAGATGAGGTCAAGGCAGTGTGAGCTTTTTAGGCTGCTACATCACCCTGCTGACTGTATGATCCCCATTTGCTTTGCAGAAAATCTGCCATCTGTCTTCTATGATCGCATATTTGTGGAATTGATTTTTTGGTACTCAAGGTGAGACTTGCTCTTTTTATAAAACCATATTGAATTTTGTCTTATTTGAGTCCCCCGATGCCCTAGTCCCTCCTAATCCTTTGGGACCCTGATTGTTGACCAATGTGCTTGCTGTTCCTCCCAGCTTGATGTCTTCTACCAATGTGATGAGCGTGCCCTGCCCATGCCGTCACCCAAGACATGGATAAAGGTGTGAAAAGGCCCCAGCGCCAAGTACGCACTCCTCCAGCTACTTCATTGGCACCCTCCTGGGTGGTCCGGGAATCCACAAATGTGGTTTTAGGAAGACGATCCCTTTCTGGGATGATGTTCCTAACTGGATCACTCTTCCCACAGCTAGGAGGGGCTGGAGATGGCTGGGGCCCCTGGGACAGCTGGGTCAGGCCCTAGGCCAGAGGGGGAGGCTGGAGCATGGGATGGCTGAAAAGGTTCAAAAGACAGAGTTTCTAGGTAATTTAATCATTCTATTAATAAGGCCAGCAGGTTATGAACAAAAAGATGGTCACTTGGCTCTCTCTTCAACCAAAGACTCCTAATGGCAGTGGGGCCAGTTTACATGCCCTTTGAAAAGGAAGTGTTCCCGAGGGGTGGCAATCAGTTAGGATTGGTTAACACAAGGACGGGTGTGGGCTATATTAAAATGAAGGCCTGAGGGTCCGTGACTTAGGTTGCTCAAAACTTGATCAAAGACACATCAATTTCCATATCACCTATCTTGATAATCGGGAGAATCGGCCTTTCCCAGAAGCATCTGAGCAAACCCAAGGAGCAGGAATATAGGCATGAACCCCAACTTAGAATCTCTTTTACTGTCTAATTACATCTTGACATCTTTAAGAGAGATTTCCCACACTGGTTGACTTCTGTATTAGGAGGAAGAAAAGGGGACAAACCTTGGTCCTAATGCAGTAACTAGTTATTAAATATGAGAGAGCCATAGTCATTTCTCACAAGCTCGGACGGGCTCCCAGAAACCTCTTCTAACAGGCTTGATTATTCTCTTTATAGAAGAGATATCACCTTGTTGAAGGTGATCAGAAATAAATAAAGAAGATGAGGGAAAAGAATAAGAGGAACAGTGGCAAGGCTGAGCAGTGGCCGCAGGCATTTGAGCTGTGAGTCACCGAGACGTAGCAGCTTTGAGACCAGCAGGAGACCAACATCGTGGCGGCTGGAGCAGTCCCTGAGACTGCAGGAGGAGAGTCAGGCCCAGGAGGAGGCCACCTGGCAGGCGCTGGCCCCTTGGGACCTGGAGATGGCCAAGGCCCAGTTAGCCAGACAGCTGGAGGCAGCCACCCAGAGGCTTCAGGACGACTGTGCTTTGGAGCTGCAGACAAGTAGAGTGAGGTGGACAACTGAGGCCTGTGGGGTTTCCTTAGATATGAGCTCCCTGTTAGCCAAGAGGCCCTGGAGAGGTGGCCAAGGCCTGAGGAGTTGACTTACCTGACTGCTTGTGTGGGTGGGTGTGGAGGGGACATCAATCAGAAAGAGAGCATCTTGTTGTATAAAGAGCTTTGCGGATTGCAAAATACTTTACAAATGTGAGGGGATATTATTATCCCTGTTTTACAGATGAGGAAACTTAGGCGGATGTGTGAAGTGATTTGTAAGCATTTAAGGCATCCTGACTGGAGGTCCAGCTCTTTGTCCACTGCAGCACCCTCTGTCTCCATGGTCAAGAAG
>NW_020944713.1:0-7690 GCF_900497805.2 Vombatus ursinus
TCTAGCTCCCTTATTTTACAAATTGGAAAACTGAGGCATAGAGAAATCAAATGATTTCTCCAAGGTCACACAAGTAGCAAGTGGTAGATTGGTACTTAGGTCCCATGACTCCAAGCTCAGTGCTCTTTCCACTGCAGTACATTGCCTAAGTAGTTGGCAGACTTCAAAGGGCTACATAAATATCAGTTATTATAATTTCAAACAAAAATATGCAAAAACAGACTTAGCCAATTTGATTAATGAGGAAATAGATGCTATGCCCACCCAATGATGCAGCCAAGGGGAGCACTGAGCCATACTGGGCAAGTTACACAGAGTTCTCTAAAACCTAAAAGGCCTATGGAGTGGTCCAGCCATCATAAGGTTAGAGAATTCTCACAGTCATTCTTATCCTTTGATCATGTATTTGGTTTAATTCTGTATTATTAGCTTGATAAGTCCCTGGTTCAGCCTATTTTAGTCCTTCTTTGAGATTTTCTGCTGCCTCTTAATGGGACTGTGCTTAGGCCTCTTTCTTACTCACCAGGAAGCCAGGATGTTTTGACCTGTCACTTTGAGTACTGACTAGCTTTTGTCTTGACTGCTCTGGTATTGTCATACCAGGAAACTGACCCTGTCTTGGTGGGTAGACCCCAGACTGGCAGGCCCTGCCCCTAGCACAGACCTGGCCTGGCAGGTGGGATAAGTCTCTAGGCAAAGGTTGAGCTCCATTAGCATGTCTCTTCATGGGAGAAAACATGGCTGGAGGTCCTCTGCTGCAACAACTGTGATGTGACCTCAGATAATGCCATGTGAAATAAGCTGTGAAACAAGTAGAATCCAAACTCCCAGGAACGTAACTGAGGGTAATGCTTTTCCAACTGGCAAGCTGGTTGCTTCTTAGACCCTCTGGCTAAAATGATAATGGAAGTCAGGGGACTTGCAGGCTTGGGTCTGACTGACCCACATTACCATGAGTCCTTAACAGGAAATTTAAAGGATCCTCACACTTTATGATCACACAGGGTCTATCTTGCCCTTGGAGGATTATCACATGACTTGTGACAGTGAGAAAGAATAGAAATAGAACAGGATTATTTTATTCTTTGTATTTGTATCTTCAGAACCTGATACAGCTCTTGGCACACAGTAGGTGCTTAAGAAATGCTTGTTGACTGATATTGATTAATTGATAGGGTTGCTCTGTAGATGAGTAATTGTATTACCTTGCAGCACACCCTAAGATTGATATTCACAGGGGGTTGTGTTGTTTTTCTTGAGACAAGGATCTGGAATTTTGCTGATGTACAATCTCTCACCCTCACACAAGTCTTAGGGAGATCAGAAATCCTCTGATCCCAGGTCCAGTGTTCTTGCCATTGCAACACATTGCCTTTTCTGGTTCTTCAGGGCCACCACCTCTCCCCTCTAGACAGCTTCAATTACTTAGCCCAACACATGGGGGAGGCTGCAGGAAATTCCTACTCCCTTGCCCTGGTTTTTGGGAAAAGTACTCTTTCTTTGTTTAATTTTTCAAGAGTTTTACTGCAAGAACAAACAAACAAATAAGAAAACATCCTTCTTCAATTCTTCAAAGAAGCGAACTCTCCAATTTTGACATTCACTTCACCAGTGGAGACAGCAGCACATTCTCATCCTCTAGGATTTTTGTGCATATCCATTCCATGGAACAATTACTCACTGGCAGATAATAATAATAATATTAATAGTAATAACAATAACACTAATAATAACTAACATTTATTTGAGATGTTAAGGTTTGCAAAGGACTTTGCATATATTATCTCATTTTATCCTCACAACAACCCTGGAAGGTAAGTGATATTTTTCTATCCATTTTAAGATCAGTCAACTGAGGATGAGAAAGGTTAAATGATTTGCCCTGGATCACACAATTAGTTTGTATCTGAGGCAGGATTCAAACTCAAGTCTTCCTGATTCCAAGTCTAGCATTCCATCTGCTGTGCCACGTAGCTATATAGAAAATGTATCAGTTAATTTTGGTCTTATATATGATATATTACAAACCAAGTCTTATTCTTCCTTAGAATGCACTGAAATAAGGGAGAAGAGAAGGAAATAAGCACTTACATAGTGCCTGCCATATGCCAAGCACTGTGCTAATCCCTTTTACACATATCACTTCATTTGACCTTAGATAACTAAGGCTTGCCTCGAGCCAGTGTATTATGTTAAAGAGGCGGTTGACTTTGGAGCCAATCGATCTAGCTTCACACCCTGCTCATACAACTTAGTCCCTGCATGTCATTGGACAAGTCACTTCACTTGGGATTCAATTTCCTCATCTATAAAGTGAAAATATCAAACCAAATTCTCCCTAAGATTCTTCTGGTCTTAAATCTACAATCCAGTCTTGTAGCCTTCTTTTGATTCTAAGGTTTCTTTTCCTAGAATTCCCTCTTCATATAGCAAGAAAAGAACCCAAAATCCCTCCCCACCAAATCTTTCCATTTTATCCACGGGGCCACTTGAGACAAGACCACTGGTGGAACAGTGAGAAATCTTACAAAATTAGTGATCTAATGATCTGTCTCTATCTCCTTTTGCCTGAGAGCAAAGTGTTTCTTTAATCTCCATATGATTTATAACCCAAAGAACCCCATCTCCCTGACCAGGAGGGCTTTCGTAAAGTATTTTGGGGCTCTACTTACTTCACTTCACTTTCCCAATTTGGATATGACCAGCGAATTGGCTCCCCAGTCATTTCCACAGATGAGGCAGCTCTTTATATCATCAACCCATTTGGTAATGACATCAGTAAAGATGAAACTTTGGGGATCAGAACAATTGGGTTCAAATCTGGACTTGCATGTTTGCTAGGGATGTGATTCTGGGCAAGTGACATCCCTCTTTGAACTTCAGTTTCATCATCTGTGAAATGGGGATAAAAAAGCTTTGCACTACCTTACTCACAGGATTGTGGCAGGAAAGTGCTCTATATACATGATAATTACATTTAATTTCATCTTTAAATGTTAGCTGTAAGGAGAAAGTCTCCCCTTCTCCCCTTCTCCCCATCATTCTCAGTTCTGTATCTTCATCGTTCATTGTCTGAAAGACATTTTCCACTTCTCCCCTTATTCACAGAAGTATTATTGACAAGATAATTAGACTGATAGTTCAGACGAATTCCACAGATGTAGTTAGGTTAATGTATGTGTCTGTGTGTATATTATCAGTAGATTTATTTTTTTTTTAATTAACAAACATTTACTTTCTCTCTCACACTTCACCTCTCACTGGAAAAAGGAAAAACATAAACTTTTTAACAGATATACATAATCAAGTAAAACAAGTTCACACATTGACTGTGACCAAAAATATAGGTCTCATCCTTCATCTTGAATCTATTACCTCCAATTCACTTGCAAATCATGGTATCATCTTCCTGATGTCTCTTCAAGAAAGGACAAACAACCACAATCTTAACTAGCTTTAATCACAGAATGGTTGTTGACTCAGTCAAAGTGAGAACTCAGAAAGATCTTAGCTTAAAATGGCCAAGGTCTCCTACTGCATCCATCCAGGGCCATCTCCAGGCATCCTGATCTATATCTTGTCATTGGACACAGATGGCACTGGAGGAAAAAGTGAGGCTGCTCACCTTGCACAGCCCTCAAATCCAATTCACTTGCAAGTCATGGCATCATCTTCCTGATGTCATGGACCTCTTTGTGAATGAAGGACAAATAACAATAACACCTCTCTATCGGGAGGTGGATAGCTCACTTCATCACAGGTCTTCTGGCATTATGATTGGTCTTTGCATTGATCAGAATTCTCAAGTCACTCAGTCATTTTTTCCTTACAATGTTATTGTTGTTTAAATAGTTCTCCTGGTTCTGCTCATATTGCTCTGCATCAGTTTATATAATTCTTCCCTGTTATCTCTGAAACTGTCCCTTTTATCATTTCTCACATCACAACAGTATTCCATCAGATCCATCTACCATCATTTGATGTGCCACTCCCCAACTGATGGGCTCACCCTTTGTTTTCCAGCTCTTTGCCATTGCAAAAAGGGCTGCCATAAGTATTTTTGTTCACGTGGTTCTTTTTTTTCTTTTCCTTTGATCTCATTGATATTTAGGCCTTGTAGTGGCATTTTTCTGCATTAAAAAGTATGTATAGTTTAGTGACGTTGTGGACATAGTTCCACACTTTCCAGAATGACTGGACTAATTCACAGCTCCATCAACAATGTGTCTGTTTTCCCCCAACTCCTCCAATGTCTGTCATTTTCATTTTTTATCAACTTCACCAATCTGACGGATGTGAGATGGAAGATTAGAGTTGTTTAACTTGTATTTCTCTAATTATTAGTGATTTGGAGCACTTTTCTATAGTTGTTGACAGCTTGGATTTCTTCCTTTGAAAACTGCCTATTTGTATCCTTTGACTTTTTTAATTGGGGATACAGTTGATCTTTTTAATAGAATTACAGGTCTTTACATTCATCTCTATTAAATCACCTATATGATCATATAAAACTAGGCTATAATAACACTAGATTTTTACCTTTCGGGAAGGTAAAAATAACCTCAATGTTAGCTAAAAATCCCTTTTTCTTGATCCACTTCTAAATTACCACTTCTCTAAATTACAGTTTTCCTCTGAGTACATAGTGATTGGTCGTTAAGTAGAATAAGGTATCATTCAAGCCACAGCAAACAATGAAATGAGTCAGACACATACAGATATTTTAATATTATAATGAAAATGCTAAACTAATTACTATCTCTTTCCATTGGATTTTATATTTGTTACAAAAAATTATTTTATCACAAGAAAATGAGGCACCTTCAATGGAGTTTCATCTTCTAACATGTGATAATTGTGGTACTAGACAGCTGCTGCTATAAAACCATAGGAGAATTTGGTGGATTTTCATCTAAATTTAGGGAGCTTTCAAATATGTGCCCAGTGTATTCCATTCAACTCAACAAATCTCCTGTGTGCTTGACCCTACACTCAGTGTTGGGGATGTAAATATATAAAAATGGCAGAGTTGTTGCCCTCATGAAACTTCTTGTACACTATCAACATTATTTAAAATTAAATTCATTGAAATAGATATGAACATTTTATTTGTGTCATAGGGTAAACAAATGACTTTAAAATGTTTCCATATATAACCAAAAATATATCCATTATGTCTAATCAAACTTTTACATACCTGATTCAACTGCAGCACCATTCAACACAGATTCTGATGCACATGAACATTGAAGGAAGAGTTGAAAATTAAGGGCAGCTAGGTGGTGCAGTGGACATAGTATTGAGTCTGGAGTCAGGAAGACTTGAGGTCAAATCTGACCTCAGACATTAACTAGCTATGGGACTCTGGGCAAGTCACTTAACCTCTATCTGCCTCAGCTGTAAAATAGGGATAATAATAGCACCTACCTTGCAGAGTTGTTGTGAAGATCATGAGACAATAATCATTAAGTGCTTAGCATAGTGCCTGGCACATAGAAAGTATTATATAACTATTAGCTATTACCATTATTATTTAGAATGCTTGATGAATAAGTATCTTATGATGATATTATAGTGGTTCTGCCTAAGGTTCCAAATATCCCAAATCCTAATCTTGGTGGTGACCCTACTGCAAAGATTCTCTAGCCAAGTCTTTTAAATCCCTTACATCAGTCCATCCATCTGATGGAGATAGTATTTACCCTTTCTCTTGGAGGGACTAAGCAAAGCCTAATGAAGGCTGATAAAATACTTCGAGGAAAACCTCATACTCAATTTCATTACATATTGTATGAGTGTTTGAGAAAATCCAATTAGGTTTTAAGACCTTGATATGAAAAAAAATCCATCACTCTTTTCTTTTGCAAAGACCAGTTTTTCTAAAGAAAACTACTTTCTACAAATAATCCAGATTGCCCTGTCATTTTTTATACTTTTGATATTCTAAGTATCAGCAACTTTTGATGTGAGCTTCTTTACTGGCAATGTTCAGTGTCGGGGTGGGATTGGAGCTTCGTTATACCACTAAACACTTGCCATTTGGGGGGTCAGGAATAATTAAGGTCCAAGACCGTAGACATATATTTATTTGTTCCTGTGGAGACATACATGCAAACAGACACAATACTTTAAAAAAATTAATTCAGAGGTAGTGACAATTTTGGTCCTTTCTATACTACCTGGCAACCATCCAACTTTCTATGATTGTGTTGCCATGGCAACAAAGAGATATATCTTTTAGTTAATAAATAGGTGAAGAAAAAAATACCACCAGGCAGCTATTTATTGCACAGATTTATGGGGTCTCAGCCCATTGGGTAAGTTGGCAGCAGTGGGCACTGCCTGTCATTGACTTTGCTTCAATAAATCACAAACAAACAATTCCAAAGTCTCAGCATGAAAAGAAACTAATGCTACTTCCTGCCATATCCATTTTTCATGCTGTTTCCCACTGCCACAGACAACCTCTCAGACTCTGTGCAAAGGAAAGCATAAAAGTAGATGTATGTCTGTCTGGCTCAAGAGACTTTCAATACATATTAGAAGATAATTACAAATGCCAGACCAGTCAATTCATGCGCTCCTGCCACCACACCAGAATAAGTTTTTAGCTAAAAGGCAATCGCAGAACTGGTAAAACTAAGTACCAAAAAACCCAAATACTTTGCTTCTTTTTTTCTAAATCAATCCAAGAGGCATTTGTTAAACACTTCATTTACCCACAGAAGGCAATTTGATGCAGGGGAAAGAGGACGATGCCAAGAGTCAGGACAATCTGAACTCGAGCCCTGTTTCTGACCAATACTGACTGTGGGACCTTAGTCAAGTCACCAGAGTTCTCACAGACCAAGCCACCTCTCTAGAACTAATCTTTTCAGAGCCTCCTGTGGTCATTTAAATCACAGGAAGGCTCTGTGCCAAGTGTCAGTGATACAAAAGCAAAAAAATAAAAAAAATAGGCCCTGCCCTCAAGGAGCTTAGATTCTGTGGGACAGCTGTTTTGTTTTTCAATTTAATCCAAAGTTAAATGTAAAAAGTGAATGGAAATCTTTGTAATGAACTAAACAATGTCAAAAGGATTTTGGAGACATATATTCATATATCTATATCTATATATACATACATATATATGACATTATATTTTTTTAATCCAGCCAGGAGTTGGTGGGTGTGAGAAGAGGCCTAAGCTCTATTAAAAACCATTCCACACCTAAATATGCTCCACAGCTACTCCACTCTATGGTCTGCTCCACAGCTTTACAGAAGGACACAAGCCACCTTTTTATATGACATCTGGACAGTAAGTATCATTACTAATCAGGGAAAGCTTCATAGAAGAGGTGTTGCTTCAGTCAAAGCAGGGTTAGTAGATCAGCTAGCTACAGCAGAACCCTGGACCACTAGACACCACTATCAGTCAATCTTTTCTCCTCTCCTTCCTGAAATAGTTACAAGTAAGTGGAATTGCCTTTCTATAAAAGCAGCTATAAATTTTGTTCCATCAATCAAGCATTTAATAAACACTTACTACATGCCAGACAGTTGTACAAAGTACTAGGGATACAAAGACAAAAAAAAAAAAATAATAGCAATCTCTGTCCTCTAGGAGTTTACATGCACAATGATAGATAGGTAGGTAGATAGACAGATGGATAGATAGATGGATAGAAAGCATTTATATAGTGCCTAC
>NW_020944714.1:0-11038 GCF_900497805.2 Vombatus ursinus
TTATGGATTCCAAAAGTAATTGATGAGGAAGGAGTTCATTCAAGACATGAGTGATGGTCCATGCCAAAAAATGGAGTTGGAAATGAAATGATGCATATGACGATCATCACAAAGAACAATTTGTCTGGACCATAGAATGGGTCAGGTGGAATAGTGTGAATTAGCTTGTAAAAATAGATTAAGAGGCAGCTAGGTGGCATAGTGGATAGAGCACTGGCCCTGGAGTCAGGAGGATCCAAGTTCAAATCTGATCTCAGGCACATAATACTTCCTAGCTGTATGACTCTGGGCAAGTCACTTAACCCCAATTGTCTCCCCACCCCCAAAAAGGAAATTAATCCTAAATTCTGAGTGACTTGAAAATCAAAACAGAGTATTTTTTTTATTGGTTTTAAATTCTAGGAAAATAGGAAATCATTGGAGTTTTAGGTATAGGAAGCATTGCATGCTCAGCACAGTCACTAAGAAATAACATTTTTATAGATTTATATATGACAGATTTAGTAGCAGACAGACTTGAGATATGGAGCAGCTATGTGGCACAGTGAATAGAATACTGAGCCTGAAGTCAGGAAGACTTGAGTTCAGATGTGGCCTCAGATACTTGTTAGTTGTGTGACCCTGGACAAGTCACTTAACCCTGTTTGTCTCAGTTTCCTCATCTGTAAAATGAGTAGAAGGAAATGACAAACCATTCCAGTAACCACTCTAGTATCTTTACCAAGAAAGTCCTAGATGGGGTCACAAAGAGCAAGATAGAACTGACTGAACAAAAACAACAATACTTGAGATGGTGCGGACAAGGAGAAAGCTATAACCATACTCTTTGAAAGAAATGATTAGGACCTTCAAGGAGTGGTGTAGTAAAGAGAACTCTGTAGATGTGAGCTGAGAGGAGGGTGTTGATTATTTATCATATGTCTCTGATAAGTGCTGGCATAAAATAAAAAAGAGCTTTACACGTATGATAAACCAGCATGTTTTAAACTGTAAATCATGACCCCATGTCGGGTATGTAATTGAATGTGGGTGTCATGAAAACTTTGGCAACAGTAAAAGGTCTCTGAATGTAAAACAACCAAAAATTAATTCAAAATCAAATGTGTAATGAATCCGAGGTGTTTCTGGCAGGGCTTGTATCATTCACCACTACAGCCTTGGTTCTGAACACACAGCATGTATACTTTGAACTGTGCATTCTGTCATGCCATGCAATGCCAGTGAATAATTGTCAAAAACACTTTGACTTAGATTCAAGATCATTATATGTTATGAATTGCAGTGTTTTCACTGTACATAAAAAATAATTAAATGAATTTTGGCTTGGGATTAGGACAGATTTTCCAACAATTTCTGAAATGGCCTCAAACATACTTCTGCCATTTTGTACTATGTATTTATGCAAAGCAGCATTCTCAGCATTGACAATTAAAAAATCAAAACATCAACCAACTCTGAAAAATATTGAAGATGCTTTTTGTCCAGCAGTATCAAATATTCTACCAAAATTTAATTCCTTATGTAAAAATAAACAAGCACATCCATCACATTGGTATGCCATTTTGCTTTCATCATTAAGAAATGATAAAAACATATGTATACCAAAGAATTGTTTTAAAATAAATTTCTTTATGATTTATTTTCATTAAATGTTTGATTTATATACCCATTTTATATACCTATATACCAGTGGTCACATAAAAGTTTTTCAGGTGCAAAGGGGTCATCAGTGGAAAAAGTTTAAGAAGCCATATGACAAACAACCAGGTTGCAGTTGTTCTTTGAATGGCAGGTTTTGGGAATGAGTCCAGTGCTAATTTGGGCATTTTGTTTTAATGCCATGCTGTGTTCAATAAGGAAAAGGTAGTTATTTCTAATAGAAGTGGCCTTTAATGTATTTTAAAATGGAATGAGGTGGGGACATTTTGTCAGTTGAGTCAAGGAATACTGAGTGAATAGCAGTACAGGGAGAACTTTTGTATAAACTTAGATCCCAGGACAGGTTTCATATAAGAAGCTTATGAGCTCTTGGCCATTTTACTAGAGGTAATCTTGATACAGAATGAATAATTATGCCTGTTCTCCAAGTGTTTGTATTGTAGAGCTGATATTCCTGGAAATTTTCCTGGCCATCATCATCATCTTTCATCAGCAGAAAATAAAAAAAAAAAATATGTGACTGTACCAAAAGTGTTAGCATCAGCACTGTGACTCTGATGTTCTTGGTGCTACTCTAGTTCAACATCAAAACCTTCCATTGGAAGATGGCAGAGTAAAAGCAGTGACTTGCTTGAGTTCTCCCCCAAACCCCTCCAAATACCTATAAAAATGGCTCTAAACAAATTCTAAAGCAGCAGAACCCTCAAAAAGACAGAGTGAAACAAATTTCCAGCCCAAAACAGCTTAGATGGTTGATCAGAAAGGTATATTTTGCCAGGTGGGGAGAGGAGCGCAGTTCAACATGAGCACGCAGATCACAGTGAACCTGGAGCAGGCCTCAGGTGACTGAATCATGGGTAGCTGTGGCAGTTTCCAGATTTCTCAACCCATGAAAGCCAAAGACAACTTTGAAGGTCAATTTGAAAAGTCTATGTTTGTGGTGAGAGAGAGAAGCACTTAGTCCCAGCTCTAGTCCCCAAGCATGGCCCCGGGAGGTGGCTGCCTCCTGAGCTTCTGGCCAACAGACTGAGGGGGAATCAGGTGACTGATCAGAGGGGGATTACTGGGATCTCTCTGCTGGTGCAGGAATCTCTTGCTTTGCCCATGCTTGGATCTGGGTCACAGTTCTGGGTGGTGGTGTGGGGCAAGGAGGAGTGCTGGTGTGGTGGGGCTCCTAGTGTTGGTGGAGAGGAAACCCTCATCACAGTTCTAAGACAGAAAAGAGCGCTTGTGGTCACTCATAGACCAAACCACAGGCCAGGAAAGAAGTAAACACCGCACCCTTGATCATAGCACCTTGGAAGAACTGAAAATTTACAGGTCCCTAGAAGTATCTCTGAAAACAGCTGCACAAAACCCCCAAAGCTTGGGACAGTACATTCTCCACACTGGAAACAGACCCCTACCTTAACAAAGAGTTTATAACTAAAGTAATTGGCTGGGATCATGAGCAAGCAGCATAAAAAGAGTCAGACTATAAAATCTTACTTTGGTAACAAAGAAGATCAAAACATACAACCAGAAGAAGACAACAAAGCCAAAGCTCCTGCATGCAAGGCCTCCAATAAAAATATGAATTAGTCCCAGGCCATGGAAGAGCTAAAAAAGGATTTTGAGAAACAAGTAAGAGAAGTAGAGAAAAAATTCAGAAGAGAAATGAGAGTGATGCAAGAAAATTATGAAAAGCAAGTCAACAGCTTGCTAAAGGAGACCCAAAAAACATACTGAAGAAAAGAACACCTTAAAAAATAACCTAACCCAAATGGCAAAAGAGGTCCAAAAAGCCAATGAGGAGAAGAATGCCCTAAAAAGCAAAACTGACCAAATTGAAAAAGAAGTCCAAACGCTCATTGAAGAAAATGCTTCCTTAAAAATTGGAACAGAGCAATTGGAAGCTAGTGACTTTATGAGAAATTTAGACACTATAAAACAAGTCCAAAAGAATGAAAAAAGAGAAGAGAATGTGAAATATCTCATTGGAAAAACAACTGATCTGGAAAATAGATCCAGGAGAGAGACTTTAAAAATTATTGGACTATCTGAAAGCCATGATCAAAAAAAGAGCCTAGAGATCATCTTTCAAGAAATTATCAAGGAAAACTGCCCTGATATTTTAGAACCATAGGGCAAGATAGAAATGGAAAGAATCCACTGATCACCTCCTGAAAGAGATCCCCAAAGGAAAACTCCTAGGAATATTGTAGCCTAATTCCAGAGTTCCCAGGTCAAGGACCGGAGGGCTTGGAATATAATATTCCAGAGGGCAAAGGAGATAGGATTGCAACTCAGAGTCATCAACCCAGCAAAACTGAATATAATCCTTCAGGGGAAAAACAAACATTCAGTGAAATAAGGGACTTTCAAGCATTCTTGATGAAAAGACCAGAGCTGAATAGAAAATTTGACTTTCAAATACAAGACTCAAGTGAAACATGGAGAGGTAAACAGGAAAGAAAAATCATCAGAGACTTATTAAGGTTGAACTGTTTACATTACAGCATGGAAAGATCATATTTGTAACTCATGAGTCCTTTGTCAGTACTAGAATAGTGGGAGGGAAAAAATTTATATGTATGTATGTATAGATAGATATATAAATAGATAAATAGATAGATGGTGAGTTGAAGATGAAGGGGTGATATCTGGATAATAAAATTAAGGGGTGAGAGAGGATTATACTAGGAGGAGAAAGGGAGAGGTAGAATGGGGTAAATTATCTCACACGAAACAGACAAGAAAAGACTTTTACAGTAGGAGGGAAATGGAGAAAGGTAAGACGGAATGAGTGAATCTAATTCTCATAGGAATTGGCTTAAGGAGGGAATAACATACTCAATGGGGTATGGAAATTTATCTTACCCTATAGGAAAATAAGCGGGGAAGGGGACAATAGTGCAGGGGGATGATAGAGGGGAGGGCAAATTGGGGGAGGGGATAGTTAGAAGCAAAGACTTCTGAGGTGGACAGGGTCAAAAGAGAGAATAGAATAAATGGGGTTCAGGATAGGATGAAGGGAAATGTACTAGTTTTTCACAACTTGATTACTATGGAAGTGTTTTGCACAACTACACTTGGGTATCCTGTATCGAGTTGCTTGACTTTTCAATGAGAATGGGTGGGAAGGGAGGAAGGGAGAAAAATTGTAGTGCAAAGTTTTAAAAACACATGTTAAAAAAATTGTTTTCACATGCAACTGGGAAATAAAAAGTACAGGAAATGGGATATTGACATATATCTCCCCCTACAGGAAAATAGAAGGGGTAGGGAATAAGAGAAGAGGGGAGAGATAGAAAGGAGGGCAGACTAGGGGAAGGGGTATACAGAATGCATGCCATCTTGGAGTGGGGGAAGGGATGAGATGGGGAGAAAATTTGGAACTCGAAATCTTGTGGAAGTGAATGTAGAAAACTAAAAATAAATTAATTAATTAAAAAAAACTTACATTGGTTTGTTGTTTATTTTGGTTGATTGGTTGTTGTCTTTTGTGCTCAAAGAGGACAAAAATGACATGTGGGAGTGTATATTACAGTCAAATTACAGTGTGTCTGATTATGGCTGATCAGACCCAACATAGGCTCAGAATGCTCTACCACAGATTGGGCACAGAAAGTCCATGTGAACCTTTGTAGTGGGTTCTCTAAATCTGTATCTCTTGCATTTCTTTTGAGCTACTTCAATTCTGTTTTGCTCATAGAATACCTTCTTTGATGTGGGCATGCCATGCAATCAATTCCAAAGCACTTCAGAGGGACCTTGAAAGTGTCATTGTATTGCTTCTTCTGACCACCATGTGAGTGATTGGCTGTGTGAGCTATCCACAAAATAGTCTTTTAGGCAAGTGTGTGTTTGGCATTTGAACAATGTGGCCAGCCCATCTGAGTCGTTCTCCCTGCAGCAGTTTGAATGTTTGGCAGTTTAGTCCAAGAAAAGATATCAGTGTCTGGTACCTTATCTGGCTGAGTGATCTTCAGAATCTTCCCAAGACATTTCAAATGGAAGCAATTCAGGTTCCTACACTCACTCTCCCTCCATTTTAGTCTTAACTTGTAGTCTTTTCAAGTTAAATAATTTACCATCATTGTATTAGGAGACACATAATGAAATTGAGGCACAACTCATTTATATGGACCAGGCTGTTTAGGCCATTGTTCTGTATTACACTCTCATTATTCTTTATTCCTTTCCCAGAACATATTTCAACATATAAATAAACTTGGTCTTTATAAAGGGGAAAGGAAGGCTTAGCATTTCTGGTTTTTGTATTCGTCTACATTTTTATTTTGTTTGATTTTCTTCATTTATCTCACCTTAGTAATGCTCGTGCTAGAAGGAGTGTCCAGTAACAGAACTGAAACTTGATCTTTCTTAAGTGGGGAAGAAAAGGCCTAGGATTATTGGCTTTCCTCTACATTTTATGGGTTTTTGCTGCTTTGGCTTCCTTTCCTCCTTTTCCCTGTTAGTGTTTCTCCTTATAGATTATAATACTTAACAGTAACATTATCCATTTGAAGGAACAAGTATTCTGAATATTCAGGAAAACAAGGAAAAGATATTCAGAATGACACAAGTGTGGCATTTCCAGGCCTAAGCAAGAGGTCTGGAGGCAGCTATGTGACACAATGGATAAGGGTCTGGCTGTGGACTTAGGAAGACCCTAATTCACTTCCAGCCTCAGAAACTTAGTTGTGTGACATAGGGCAAGTTTTTTAACCTCTATTTACCTCAGTTTCTTCATTGGTAAATTGGGATAACAATGCCCCCTATCACATGAGACTGTTGTAAGAATCAATTAAGATCATCTCTATAAAGTACTCAGCACAGTAACTGACAAATAGTTGCTGCTGATGTCATTTGTCCTTTGTATCAAAGAGGACCCATTGCATCACAGGTGATGTCCTGACTTGTGAATTGGATTTAAGTGACACAGAGTTGCACAAAGTTGTCAGCTTCACTCTCTCTTCTAGAGACTTTGAAGTCCAGTGTCAGGACAAAAGTCGAGATGACTGACTATGGTCCAGGGTACAGTGGATGACCTTGTCATCTTGATATCTGACCAAGCTCTAAGTACTCCATAACACCTGCTTCAGCTGCCTTCATGGCCTTTGGAACAATTTTTACTCATTTGCCCGTTCTGCTGGGGGAAGTCTTAAACGTCCTCCTACCTCACCAATGGCTTTGAGGCCTACCAGTTACCTGGTTTAGCCTGTCTGCTGAGACAGTTTTAGCAGGGTGTAGCCACTGCACATGCTACAGCTTCTTGAAGCCACAGGTGAGCACTGGGTGATAGATGTACCCCAAGGTGAATGAGCAACACTGAGAAGGGCTTGGCAACTCTCTCCCCAGAGGTGCTCCTTAAACACATCATAAACCCAGTAACAATTTAATAAAATTTTATTCTATTCCCCCTCACCAAAATATATTATAAATCAGTAATAATTCTTGTTACTTAGTGATAGTTTAAAAAGAGATAAAAAGCAGAACATTGAACAATCAGAAATAATAGAACTCAATAACCTAAATTATGATAATCTTGGAAACACAAATCGATGGGAAAACTGGAAAACAGTCTAGTAGAGATTAGGTTTGGTAAAACACTAACTCACAAATTATTTTGAACTTGAAATGGATATGTAGTCTGAATATATAAGTTCACATGACAAAAATGGAAGACAATCAGATTAGGTATTTTTCTCAGCTAACACTAGCACAAGGATGGGAAGGAGAGGAGTGAATTGTAAAGCAAACAATGCCTAGAAATTACTATGAAGTAGAAGATAAATAATTTTAATTGTATAAATTGTATTTTTTCATAAACAAAATTAACCCAATTGAGATGAAAGTTGAGTGGGTTTGTGGGGAGGAATTGGCTTTGAATTTGAATAAAGATATCTCCAAACTTGTAACATTTTTCCACCAATACCCTGTGAAATTTCAAGGAATGTTTAGAAATAATACCTAAATTCTTATTAATTATGATGCAATTTCGTGAATTTGTTGCATTGAAATTATAAAAACATGGGTTGTGACATTTATGTTCTAACAATAAACTTTGGTTTTCAAGGAGCTCATGTAGCATGATTAGTTTTATGAAAATTGTCTGATATACAAACCACCTAGACTTATTGCATTTATTTTCTCTTGTAAGTCTGTCTCCATAGCTGTTTTTCTGTGTTGTACTGATAACCTCTCCTGTTTTAATCATGTATTATTCCTTCTACTATGTTTTGTATAATAAGAGATAGGAGAAGAATAAAGAGGGAAGGGAAAGAATAAAAAAGAAGTTGAATGCCTCATTTTGACTTCAGGCCCTGTGTTGGAAGTGTTGCATTGACTACTCATAGGTTTGCTGGTTTATTGGTGAATGGGAACTAAGATTTCATCTAGTTTAAACCTCTAAATTAAAAAATCACAAAACTGAACTCAGGAGAAATCATCTGCCTTGCCCAAGGTCACAGGTAACTAGTGGTCAAGCAAAGACTAGAAATAACGCCCTCCAGGGCTAATCAGATTTTATTTCTCCAATCTTTACTTTAGAAGTTTGTTAGTTGCTGTACATATATCTATCTGTATATTGTTCTCCTAAGCCAACAAGCCTGAATCTAGGACAGAGTTTGCAAGAACCATAATCATCCTCATGGAATAGTCTGGATATTCATAATTGGGAGTGGTGGACCACACCTGTAACCCCAGCTCCCAAGGAGGCTGAAGGTAGGGGAATCTGTTTAGTATGGGCGTTTTTAGCTTCAGTGGACTAACAGTGAGCCCCCAGGTAGAGGAGGAGAGTAAGATTGTCTAAAGAGGGATTAAACAGTACAGATCAAAAACAGAGCAAGTCAGAGCTACCTGGAAAAATAAGAAAGGAAAGTAGACAGTTAAGAAGCCCGAGCACTTTCACATGAGGTGAGCTAGAGGCACTTAGTCTTTTTTTAAGTTAACATTTCCAAGTGGTTCTGTTCTGCATATATGACACAATAAATTAAGCATGCATATTTCCTAATGCATATGATTAGGTAAACAATATGAATAATTATTCCTCATAAATAAATTAATATCCATCATGTTGAAAAATGAAAAAAATGAAATTGTACCCTCATTCTCTAAATCCAGGACTTTGGACATTACGCCATGCACCTATCTGTTGATATTAAGATAATACACCACCACAAACATGCACATAGCATGTCTTTGAGGGTTCATATTTAAATATATCAGGAAACTGTCAATAATTTTCCACTGACTACTTTTAAATAATCTTTTCATTGTAGAATGAGCATTTATAAAACTAATTCTTTCTTATACTTTTTTTCTAACTAATTATGCATTCATTCTCTTTTATTGCAATTTTCTCTTTCTGCTTGGCTAAACCAGAGAATCTTGGATACTGCTGCATTTCCTGACCAAATATTGCCAAATAGTCATTTTAATCATTTAGTGAAATGATGAATTAGAAGAATATATATTTTATCCCTATTTAAAAATGTTGTTTACATTTCTTTAAACTTTTCAGAAGGAATAAAAAGCTACAGATACGTTAAGCAGGTCATATTTTATTGTTCCTTCATAACCTCAGAACATAATATATTGCCCAACACATAATACATATTTATACAATTAATAAACATCTATGAAGTGATTATGTAAAGACTGTATCTCATAATAGGTCATGGTATTTCTTTAAATAGTAAAAGTTGGAACTTAATTAGCAAAGCTTAGTCTGTGTAACTTTCTAGAAGAAAAAGACAATGCATAAACTAGAAGTTTTCTGGAATACCATTTTTCCCTTAAAATAAAAATGCTATTTTATACAAACTTATGGTTGGAATTGATGTTTGGGGCCATCATATCTGAATAAGAATTTCTTCTACCTCATATCAGAAATACATTTGGGTACGTGTATATATATATATATATATATATACACACACACACACACATATATATACACACACCCACATATATATATATACATATAAAATATATATATAAAATACATATATACATACATACAAACAAACATACACATGTTAGTAAGCCTTTGCTTGAAGATTTTCATTGATGTGTGATCATAAATTTCAAGAAGAGCAATTTTGGGATGGGTCTCCTTGTTAGATTTTTTTTCACATTAATTCTCTTCAAAATCTGTATCCATTGCTCTTAATTATCCCAGGCAGAATTAAGAAGAATATGAAAAGGCCTTTCCACACATAAATACTCCATTTAATTGAAGGGAATAATTCAACTCTGCCTCCACTATTTACCTCTAATCTTCTCTTCTCTAAACTGATCATCACTTACTCTGCAATTATCATATACTTTGATTCTGAGAATCTTGCCATCCCTTAAAGTTGGGTTAAATTTATATTTTGGTGACCAAAAGACACAATTGAGCTTCTCTATATTCTGTCCCTATTTTGAAGAAATAGAAAGAGGAAAAAAAGTGTTCTAGTTTTCAGCCCATCAAGAAAGTAACATTTTTTTTTACTGTTTAAAACTATTAAATACAGCATGAAAAGCAATTATTTCATTGCTGCAGTGAAACGAATATTGCCTATGTGCAGTGAATCACAAAACAAATGATTTAACATGCAAATAGGCATTCTCTTCATTTATTGCAATATTCATTAAAAAAATAGAATTCTTGTATACCTTTCTCCTAAGCTTGCGAAATTATTCCCAGCCAATCATTGGGGTACCTCTCACTAATTCTACCTTCATATTAATTGTGACTACATATCTCAAAAATATAAATTCAATATACATTTCATCTCATGCTATTAAGAACATGTCTATATTTTATATAGATGTATAAGATATAATATAACATGACATAACATCACACAACATATATTCTATTCTATTCTGTTCCATTATATTTTATCATCTTGTAGTATAGTATAGTACAGTGTTATGTTATTATGTTGTGTGTATATATATACATATATACATGTACATACATACACATACACATACCTACATACACACACATATATACATACATATATACATACATATATCTATCTATCTATATATCTATATCTATCTATCTATCTATCTATCTCTCTCTATATATATGATCTTCTATAGTGCGGTAAATGATAATGAAAGCAATGATCTAAATAATTCCATCTAAGATCATGCAAATATAATTATCTATGATATGCATAAAGGCATAATCTTTGAATGAATCTGCCTAATAGTAAAATAAAGCTACCTAAATTGGTATTTAAAGTGGGACTGAGAGTTTCAGCAGTTGTGTGTGTCTGTGTGTGTAAAATAAGAGCTATCCCACAGAATAAATGTGACTAAGCTGAATTACACTGAACCATTTTAGTTTCCGGTGTGCCAATGCAGGAGTCAGTTGAGAAATACTCTCCATTTC
>NW_020944715.1:0-5042 GCF_900497805.2 Vombatus ursinus
TTTTTTTTTTTTAAGAAAAATTATTTTATTATTGCATGTTGACTTATTCTCTCCCTCACTTCAGATCTTCCTGTTCCCTGAGATACAGAAATATTTAAATTAGGCCAATTAATAATCCTACAATGGGGTTATAAGTTCAAGTGAAAAGAAGAGTTAATCAGTGTGGCAAACTTCACTGTAACCTGATTTTAAGAAATTGTCACAGCCACTGCCAACCTTGAGCAACCACCACCCTGATCACTCAGCAGCCATCAACACTGGGCCGGAGCCTCCACCAGCAACAAGATTATGATTCACTAAAGGCCCTGAGGATAGTTAGCTTTTATTCATAATAAAATATTTTAAAATTAAAATATGTACATTTTTACACAAATAATATTATGTAATAGGTAACAGTATATTGTAAACATAACTTTTATATACACTGAGAAACCAAAAATTCAGGTGACTCACTTGACTGCAGTATTCACTTTACTGTGGAGCTCTGGAACTGAACCCACAATATCTCTGAGTTGTGCCTGAAATTCTTCTCATTCTTGTTTTGACTTTGACTCTTTCCTCCCCAATTCGACTCTCCTCCTTCAACTGTTCCTAGCCTTACTCCTTGAGTTCCCTCATATCCCATTGAACTACATGTCTCTCCATTCCCAAACACTTTCCTTTCCCTGGATCAGGTAAGAGCGAGGCTCCTGATCTGTTCCTTCTTCTCAACAATCTCCATGTGTGTAGGCCATGTTGGCAGCTCCTAGACAGCAGAGACTGGCTTTCCCCTTCCTAAAGCTTAGCGAGGTGCCTAGAAAACTGGAGGTGCTTCATCCATGCTTAGTGACTGATGACAGGGCCCAGGGCTGACACCAAGGGCTTGACTACCTCACGCCCTGTATTCTGGTCTCTGTCTTAGTTGGCCAATGCAGGTTCTGGCCTCAGCCCTGTTTCTGTCTCTTTCCTGCACCTTATCTCCTATATTGAATGGCCTTTTTGTCTAGTTCTAACCATGTTGGAACCCAACCATATCCACAGTGAAGATCACAGAGACTTCTTTCTAGGCTCCTGAAACATCTCATACTATGGGACACCTGGGAGTTTCTACCTCCCTTTTCTCCAAACTGAGAGTGGCTGTCAACTCAATAAATCTGGCCAATGATTATCGAAGAATGGGCCAAAGATTGAGCCTCAGAGATCAGGGGAGGGACACAGGTGGATGATTCATGAAACATGATTTAGCTAAAATCTTAACTTACCCTTCTTAGAAAATCATCTCTGAGATTCTCTTTGACATGGCATTTCATCCACAATCCAGTTACAATAGTACACATTTATATGCTGCTCACTATGCTAAGCAATTTAGAATCATTTCATTCCTCCAACAGCCCTGGGAAGTGTGGGCTATTATTTACATCCTCTTTACATATATATATCACAGTTAAATTGTTTTCTGAATGAAATTATGAGAAGAACAAATCCAGATTTATAAGCAATCCATAATGATATTTAAATCTGTTTTTCCAAGAGCCCACTGTTTTCAGTTAACTGATGCTGTAAGTTTTCAAAAGTCTTTTTTTTAATGCATATGAAAAAGTTTTTCATCCCTATAAGCTGAAAAGTAATGCTGAGATGCAATAAATAGTAAACATCACACTGGGTCTAATTAAAACAATTAAGGGTAAGTTCAACAATAGCACCTTGGATTGATGTATATTAGTATGCTTATATAAATTCTTTGTTCTTTTTTTCAGAACAGTTATATCAATTTCACTTATGCTTTGATGGTAAAACAGATTATTTGCCTGATTGTCAACTGGTCAAGAGCAACTTGTGTTATAAT
Organism: Vombatus ursinus; assembly: GCF_900497805.2. Lineage (NCBI taxonomy): Eukaryota > Metazoa > Chordata > Mammalia > Diprotodontia > Vombatidae > Vombatus > Vombatus ursinus. The sequence continues at coordinate 1,826 of NW_020944715.1, forward strand.
TTCTTGATTTAAAGCATCTGCTTTTATTACATTAAGTGAGACTTGAGATGTTAGAGATCTAATCTCAATCCTTAATTCTCCACACTATTACTTTAATGTTAAATAGCAAACTTAGTTTGTTCTAAGTTCCAAGTTGTAGAATTCTTTAAATTCACAGATTTATTATAATTACTCCTGCACTATTCTCCTAAGTTATAATTTATCTTTTCTTAGATTTAATTCAATTTATTGGCACTCAAGATTAGGTTTTTAAATGACAATTTCTTTTTTTTTCAGTTCTTTAACCTTTATTTAAATTCTATCCCTCCCTCCCTCCCCTTCATCCTGCCTGAGATGATAAGCAATCAGATAGAGGTGATACATGTACAATTATATAAAATATTTCTGTTGCAGTCTGAGAGGTTGTGATTCCTCAAAGACCAGAGTATAGGACAGGGTCATCTAGAATGAATCCACAGACTCAAGCACTCTTTAAGTCAAGTTGGCAAAAAGTTTATTGTTAAGCTTTTCAGTGGGCAAGGATTCTTAAGGAACCTGCAGTCTTAGAGGGGTACAGTTAAAGTTTATATAGGCTAAAATACAATAAAACATGTATCAAATATGCTAACTAGGTGATTCAGGGTGGGATTAGGGAGTGGTTAAGGAGTGGTCAGTTCTTAAAGGAACATGCACTTCTTGTACCCACTGCACAGGCGTTTTACTCAGAGTTCACTAGGAAAAGTCCATAAGGGGGGCCACATGGAGGTGTGGTTTTAGGCCTGCTACATCACTAAGTTAACTAGAGTTCAGGGGTAACTGAGAGTTGCCGAGTCTGCCACCAGTCAACGTCTTGTTTGACAAGATACATGGAGGGAGTATCCATATGTCTTAGGCCTAGAATAGAGATAATGGGGAGTCCAGGATGTAGATAATGAGGTAGAGCGGTGGTATAGAGAGTCCAGTGGGTAAGAATATCTTTATGACCCAGTGCAAAGCCAGTTCAAACTAATAATTCCTTCAGGTGCTGTTTGTAGCTGCACCAGGAAGAGAGGTAAGGGTCTTCTGGGCCCACTCATGAGTAATTGCTTAGCACAGTGTTCTTGGGCTGGGGGGGAAACTGCCAGGGATAGTGTTTCTGAGGCCAGGGAGAAATTGGGATCCAAGCACAAGCACCAAACACAAGCACCCAAGCACCTCATCATTTCCACATTAGTCATTTGGTACAAGAAGACTCAAATAAAAGGAGGAAATGAAAGAAAGTAAAAAATAGCCTGCTGCAGCCTGTATTCAAACAGTATCAGTTCTTTCTCTGGAGGCAGATAGTATACTTCATCAGGAGTCCTTTGGGATTGTCTTGGATTGTTGGATTGCTGAGAATAGCTCAGTCATTTACAATTCATCATATAATGTTGCTGTTACTATGAACAACATTCTCCTGGTTCAATTCTCTTCACTTTGCATCAGTTCACAGCCTTTCCAGGTTTTTTTTCTGAAATCATCCTGCTTGTCATTTCTTACAGCACAATAATATCCCATTACAATCATATACCACAGATTGTTTAGCCATTCTCCAATCGATGAGCATCCATTTGATTTCCAATTCTTAGCCACCACAAAAAGAGCTGCTATCAATATTTTTGCACAAATAGGTCCTTTTCCTTTTTTTGGAGGTCTTTGGGATATAGACCTAGCCTGCTCCTGGTTTGTGGGAGCCCAGCATGCTCTGGTGCAACCTTCACCAGACTGTGCTTCACTCTCACCCAGGTGCAACAGACCTTTCTTGTAGACCTTCTAAGCTGTCTTTGTTGTCTGTGGGCTGAGAGTCTGGAAACTGCCACTGCTGCCCCTGATTCAATCTCCCCTGGGCCTGTTCCTGGTTTGTGGGAGCCCAGCATGCTCTGGTGCAGCCTGGGCTGGACTGTGCTCTCTTCCCCACATGTAACAGACCTTTTCTGCTGACATTCTAAGTTGCCTTGGGCTGGAAAATCGTTTTGCTCTGTCTTTTTGTGGGTTCTGCCCCTCTGGAATTTGTTGAGAGTCATTATTCAAAGGTATTTAGAGGAGTTTGGGGGAGAATGAGTCCCTGCCTTTACTCCCCCATCTCAGCTCTGCCTGCTGTTCCTCTGATTCTTGCTGGCTTACTGGCATTAGCCAGTGGAAAGGATGAAACAATTCATGCCACAGGAGCCAAATCCACCAAAACCGTCCAAGAAGGAAGCTCCTGCTGGTCCTGCAAGGAAAAGGAACAAAGCCTGGAACAGAAACATGAGTCAGTCTTGCTGGGAAAACTCCATTCGATCTCTTTCTCCTTCCCCTCTCTTCTTGCCTCTCCCTCTCCTCCAACTCTCTTCCTATTTCTCTCAAAAGCACAGGTGCCAATGACAATAACAATATCTTGGTCTTCAAGATAAATTAATCTTTCAAAAGTTGCAGGAACCTACAAGGGGGATATCCTATTCATTATTAGATTGTCACCAAAAGGAAGGAAGTTGATGTTGGCTTAGAAATGATGGGACCCTGGAGAGAAGTGATCACCCCTTCTAGAATGTGGAATAGAGGAGGGAATATCAGGGGATAGGCACCATAGGGCACCATGGATTTGGAAAAAGCAGGTTACAAAGGGCTCAGAAGAAGGATAGGTAAGCACCAGAGCTTCATTCTATAGGGGAAGTTAGCCCAAGAGTAATAAATCACATTCAAGGATCTAATCCTGAAGACACAAAGGAAAATAATCTCAATAACAAAAACAAAAACCTTTATTGTCCCAAGTGACTACTATGGGGTCAGAGGTTGCTCATCACCAAACTTAGTTTAGAAAACACAATGTACAGATGGTGGAAGCAAGAACAGGAATGAGAGGATGACATGAAGAGTGTTAAACTGTCCAGTAAATTTAGTGTTAGAAATTCTAGGGCAGTCTCATGGAGGAGGGCTCAAACTTGAACTTGTTTGCTTGATCTCCAGAGAGGAGAACCAGGGGACAAGCACAGATGGTACAGGAAAGCCAATTTAAGCTTAATTTTTAAAAAATGAAACAAAACAAAACACCACTCAACCAAACCCAAACTCAACAATGTCTAAGTTGTCCTCAGGTGGGGTGAATGGCTTCAAGAGATGCCAGGAGGTCTCCCACCCTTGCAGGTCTGCAAGTAGAGGCTGGAAGACCACTTCTGCCTCTTATTAGAGATTTACTTTGGGTATAGGTAGGACTAACTGTCATTGAGGGCCCTTCCAATAA
>NW_020944716.1:0-6717 GCF_900497805.2 Vombatus ursinus
CTGGCAAAACTTTAATATCTCCTCCTGACCTAGCTCAACACATTTGATGACAGGCATACACATCAGTGTGCCAAGTGACATTAGAAAAGAATGAAAGTACAGACTTTATCACACATGGGTCATTAATAAAATGATTGAATTACCCAGAAATTATGTATCTTGAACTTTTTAAATATTATGTAATGATGGGGTGGGGAATACATGTGAAAGTCAGAGAAGAAGAAAAATCAAGTAGATTAATCCCTTAGGTTTGAGACTATGAAGTTCAGAAGAGAAGAACACCATTGCTAAACACCAGAGACACAAACACCTGAGGTCCAATCCTGCCTCAGACACTGTTTGTGGCTTCAGTCTCTTCCACTGTATATTTAGAGCTTTGGCCTTGGTGGCCTGGGCTGTTCCTTCTAGCTATAGGTTCTTTAATATGTAATTCTAGAACGAGAAAGTAAAGCAGAAATAGAAAAAAAATCCACCAGTCACCACCTGAAAGAGATCCCAGGAGCAAACTTACAGGAATATCATAGGCAAGTTTCAAAGTTCCCAAGTTAAGAAGAAAATATTGCAAAAAAAAAAACAAGAAAAAAACAATCTAAATATTATGGAGCTACAATCAGAGTTACACAAAACCTAGCAGCTGCTAAGTTGAAGGACCATAGGTCTAGGAACACTATATTTTGTAGAGCAAAAGAGCTGAGATTACTACAAAGGATAAAACCTATCAAAGTTAAGTATAATACAAAATGAAAAAAAAATTAATAATTAATACATTGAAAGACTTTCAGGTATTTATGACAAGAACAACAGAACTACTAACTACTAACTAAAGTGATCTTCCAGAGCTCATGGTAACAGGGATACAGAGTTAGTTATGATAATCATTTAAGATCAGTTGAGCCCCAATAAGGGCCAAAAACCTGAATTAATCTTTTCTTCCTGAGTAAGCTAAGAATGCCCTTCCTGTTGCAACAGCTAAAGGTGACCAAGAGCATTCTTATGTTTATGATGACTAAGGAGCCTTTAACCCACACACTACCTTGATGGTGGTAAAGGAAACACAGATATCCTGGATCTGACATTTGCCTATCTTATTTAAATTTCCTTTCTCATGCTCTGGTTAAACATATGGAGACCATAAAACTGAGTAACACAGACATCCTGAGTCAGGGTTTAAATGTCCTCCAAAAATTGCTTGATTCAGAGTTAAAGCTCTGCCTCCATGTAACATGTTACACGCTGGTAACTTAAGGGAATAAAACAATTTGGATTTACTTATCACCTAGCTTGTTGTCCCTTTAACCAATTTTGAGGTCGACTGTAATGGTGCCGTGACGTTGGATGGAACTGAAGGAATGGGAGAAAACTCCAGCCCACCCCGGCAACACTTAGTGGCTCAGGTGCCTCAGTGATGGGGTATGAGCCCAAAGTGAGACCTGTGTCCCAGTTTGGGCCCCATTTGTCTATGGGCCCTAGAAAACCTTTGGACTTCCCATGAATTCTCCCATTTGATCAAGGAGATCTCTGGCATTCCCCTGAGGCCATGATTCCATCATTTTGGCTACACTCAATCCCCAATTCTGTTATCCTTGACCTACCCTGGCCCTCCATTGTCTGGCCTCCCTATGGCCCCAGGCCACTTCCCACCCTTAGTCTTACCTAGGCTCCATTTCCCTGGAATTCTATTACCTCATAGACTACTTGGCCACTCCTAGATCCCTCCCACAGTCTTTCTGTATATAAACTCCATCTTGTCTCCAATGAGATGCTGAGATTTTCACAATCTAGCCAATAGCCCACAGACGCTCAGATTCCTTAAGAGTCTGGCTAATATGGTGAATCTTCAATAAACCATGTTTTTGGCTGGAAGAAGGCTTGGGTTGAATTCTTTCAGGCAGGACTCATGTGTCATGATTTTGGGAATCCAGGACCCCTAACTTCTAGATCTCATCATCAGGATCTGTTTTTTCCTGGAGTCCTAACCTTGATGGGGTCCGGTAAGTTTCCTCTATTCCCAGCTTCCATGGACCTCCCACTAGTTTGGTCAAACTCCGAAAGATATTTCCCTTTAAGCTAGCTCTGGGGTTGGGGATCAAGTTGAAGTTCAGAAACTCTGGCTACTGTATCTGTTAGATCCCCTCTGGTAAAGTTCAATCTAGAGAAATTGGCTATGGGTCAGTCAGAAACTAAAACTAGAAATTTGACTAACAAGAACACCGCCTCTTATATTCCAAGCTATTGCCAATCTGGTGATCACAAGTACTGCTAGCGCTGATGTCAGTTAACTAAAGATAGCCCCAAATTATACTGGCCACAATAGGGGTTCTTTTGACCAAAGTTACTTTATCTTAAAAGCAAATGAAGTTTAAAGGCCAACAAAACATCTAGCCAGGAGTGGGAATGTTTTCATCATTGGGTTCCTGAGATGGCTGAGGGAGAAGGAAAGACAGAAGCCTCTTTCCTTGAGGCTTACAAAGCCCCTTCAGAACTTTTTCCCAGGATCTGAATAATCCCCTTCCCACCTCCCCTTTTCTCTTAAAGGCTATAGTCCTGATGGGGACTCAGATCCCCGAATTTAACTTCATTGGGACATGCCCCTTTAAATCTGCAATCTCAGGGACACTCTGAGGAAGGCTCACAGGATCCAGTTACACTATCAGGTACTGGATTCTTGCAAATTCCCCAATCCCCTTCCTTGGAATAACAATAGCCAACTCCTGTTGGGGGTTTTATAACAAGCCTCTAATTCCCTCTCTCTTCTGTCATTAAGTGCGCACTATATCACTATATTTGTATTTGATTTGTCCTGTCAATTTGTCTGTCAGTATGTGTCTCTATATCTATACCTTGTAAGATTTTAAATGCAGCCAGAGACTTCTAAGAGCTGCAGCCAGGGAACGACAAACTGTAAAACTCCTTTCCTTGTGGGTACAGGCCTGGCCAGCCTAGACCTAGAGTGAAAAGTTAGATACAGCTAAAGACATCTTAGCAGATTCTGGAGGTTTTGGGATTAATCACGGAGAAGTTTGGAAATTAATCATTTTGAGATTTTTGGAGAAAACTCCTGAAACTGGGGGTAATTCCAAGAGCTCACCCTCTGCTAAAACACCTCCTCCCAATCCTGATTTCTCAGCATTCCCCACTCCCTCTTCAGAGATAAGCATCTCAATAAGGGGATTGTAAAAGAGAAGAGAACGCTGGAGAATTGTAGGGAAAACTTAAATCAGCCTTCCCCATCTGCAAAAGGAGGAGCAGTTATCACAGACTAGCAGTGGCCCTAATGGCCCTATGCCCCTGGGCACCTTCCAGCCCACCCTTCTTAGCAAGGTCTGGGAGTAACATCCAGGTTCAATACATTCTGCCCACTCTGCCGCAGCAGCTGCAAATAGCAAAATTCTGCAGTTTTTGGGAGGGGAGAAGTGGACAGGTCAGACCAATGATGAGATTCCCTAAGCCCTGCCACCAAGAATTATGACCACTGGGAAGGCCCTGGTATCAGCCACCCAAACCTCTGGAAGACCTGGCAATAGCATTATGAGGTGAGAAGCCAACTTCTACTCTTGGTAAGCCCCATACTTCTCTGTTCCAGTTTGGGAATTTATGGCAAGTTATTTTATCTTTGTTTGCCCTGTTTCCAGATTCAGAAAGGAAAAAATAATTATGGTTCTTGTTATGGGATCAGGATGATATAATGATTATAAAGTGTTTAAAACAATGACTGGCATATGTTAGACATCTTATCATCTCTCCAATTTAATGTAATTGTTCCATACCTGATAACTTTGAAGTGGTTTTTTAAATACTATGAATAATAAGATCAGTAAGGGCCAAAAACCTGAATTAATCTTTTCTTCCTGAGTGAGCTAAGAATGCCCCTTCCTGTGTCAACAGCTAAAGCTGACCAAGAGCATTCTTTATGTTTATGACCACTAAAGTGCCTTTAACCCAGACACTACTAGCCATGGGACCCTGGGCAAGTCATTTCACCCTCTTTGCCTCAGTTTCCTCATCTGTAAAATGAGCTGGAGAAGGAGTGGCAAGCCACTCCAGTACCTTTCCCAAAAAAACCCCAAAAGGGGTCACAAAGAGTCAAACACAACTAAAAATGACTAAACAACAACAGAAAGTCTAGCTGAATTTCTGCCCAAACTGTGTTTTCTTTTGAGTCTTTGTATATAGAGGTTTAGAAGTCATTCACTTATTGTGAATTTGTTGCTGGAGCATCCAAGTCATTCTAATAGATCTTTATTTAAGATTCTTTATTTTTGGCTCATTCTTCAGGCCTCTCTTCTGGATTTTGACTTTTTACTAGGGTTTGGTTCTCTAGACTTGTGGAAAGAATGTCTGGGGCATGCTTGTGTCCTGCTAATGCTTTCTTGGGGTATGGAGAGGTGTGTTTTTCCAGGACATCAGGGACAGCATCTGCAAACTTTCCTTTTTCTCAAATGTCTGTCCGATCTGGGTGATTCTGAGTCATGCACTGCTGGTCTGAGTTCTGATATTTATTTATCTTGATTTCAGGTTTCAATCTAATTCAATTCCTGGACTCAACCTGAAAAGGTGTAGGGGTTTTGGGGTGCTGAACCCCAAATCGCAGGAGGTTTGGGGGTGCTGGGAAAAACTCCAAATTGCGGTGTGGATCTGCCTGAAAGAATTCAACCCAAATCTTCTTCCAACCAGAGAAAAAGTTTATTAAAGATAAAGCATGTAGGCCAGACTCCCAAGGAACCCAAACATCAGTGATCTAAATGGGGGCTAGGGTGGATAGGCCAGGTGACGCCCGTGAGGACAAGCCGGCATGAGATTCTCAGCCTCTAGGCTTGAGAACAGCTCAGCCTCAGAATGGGGGCTGGGGGCTAAGGTGACCAGGTGACATCTGAATGGGGGTCTGAATGGGGGAGGCCAGGTGACGCCCATAAGGACGAGCGGGTTTAAGAAAACCTCAGCCTCTGGGCTTGAGAGATTCTCAGCAACTGAGTGGGGGCTGGGGTGGATAGGCCATGTGACACGCACGAGGACGAGTGGGCATGAGAGTCTCAGCCTCTAGGCGTGAGAACAGCTCAGCATCAGAATGGGGGCAAAGGTGGATCTTAAGTACAGAAAGACTGTGGGAGGGATCTAGGAGTGGCCAAGCAGTTTGGGGTGACTGGAGGAGGGGTCTAAGGACATCGGGATGGCAGTGGCTAGTAAGCTGGGGTGAATAGAACTCTTGGGTCCTGAACCTCGTGGTGCCTACCAAGGATTAAGGGTGAGAAATGGCCAGGGGCCACAGGAAGGCAAAACAATGGGAAGGCCAGCTGATTGGGGGAGGTGGTTGAGAAAAAGTGTCCAGGTGAGAATTTCCTTTTGGAAGGTCTGAGAGATTTGAATAAACAATGAGAATAGGTAATGAAGGGAACTGGAAGGGGGGAAGTTTGCTTTAAAATGGAGCTGGGACCGGTAGACAAACTTCTTCAAAGGTGCTTTCAAAGACAGACAAAATGAGTCTACAAGGAATCTAAAGTTTAAGGTTTTTCTGGGAATTGTAGGCAAACTGGAGCAAGATTCTTTTTGGGGCCAGGAAGGAAAGTGCATCTGAATAAGATCAAAAAGGCGAGGCTGCAAAGGTCTCAGCTTCTGAAACTGAATGAAACCCTCTTCATTCCCACTATCAGCTGGAAAGATCTACAGCTGCAAAGTGAGATCACATCAGGTTCCCCTTTGGCCTGGCTCTCTTGCTTTCGTTACTCAATAGCAGCCTCCAGGAAGGTTTGGGCACTGGATCTCTGAACCTGATCTGCTTCTGGGGTCAGAGCCTCACAATGACTTTTTGTTTCTCCATGTGCTTCTTGATGAAGACAGAGTCTGGGTCCCATGAAGACTCCTCACTTTAGACTGCCACTCCTAAGCAGAGGTCTCTGCCTCAGTCTCTCACTGGGTCTGTGACCTAGCCCTGAGTAGCAAGCAGCACAGTCTACAGTGGGACCATGATACTTCTTTATATGTCTGAGAAGTATCACTTCTCACTCTGGTGGACAGCTATGCACAGGCTCCCACTGAGTCCCCATGATAGAAAGTTGCACATAGTTTAACAACGGTTACAGCCTTTCTCCATTGTCCCCAGACCTCTCAGATACACGTGAACTATCCTCATCTGAGCTTGAAAATGACTCACTCTGAATTTGTTCTTGTATATTTCACACTCGGTACTCAGGCTGGTGCATTTTCTATTCCTTTGTGGTTCAGTCGTAGGGATGAGCTTGCCCTTTCTGCTACTCTACCATCTTAACTGATCTCTCCTATTCATATTAGTATAACTCTATCAGTAGGCTCCTTTCTACTCTAGCAATAGTAGAGAATTGAGACAGCAATGCTGGAACCAATGTCAATTACCTTAAAAAAAAAAAAACCAACTCCTCAAGGTTGGCTTTGATATGTTCAGACTCCAACAGGCTTAAAGTGTTTTGTATTTAAATTGTGTTGCCATTGCAGGTGAATTTAAGGGTTTTTTTTTCTTCTCCTATGTAACTGTTTGGATCTCGCCAATAGAATTATTCTCCCACTTGGCGGTACATGAATACAGTATTTTTGCAGATGTGCTTGATGGCCTCAAGGCCTATGGCTTACCCATAGTCTAGTAACTAGAAAGGAAAAGTTGCTGAAGCCAAAAATGTGAAACTCCTTCTAAGAGGTGGTGGCCAAGCCTGGATTTAGGGGAGCAGGGGGCTGGGAGAGGGAGGAAGC
>NW_020944717.1:0-13463 GCF_900497805.2 Vombatus ursinus
TTCAGGATTTCATTTGGCTCCATTCTACCTTTCTAAACAGCAAGTGACTTTTCACACATGCAAAAATCCAGCAAAAACATGGTTTAAAATAGGAGAAAATGTAGTACTAGGGTTTGGACACGCGATGGCAGACTAAAACTGTAATATCTCATCTGGCCACAGAGCGGCAGGCGTGCCCCACAAGAGTCAATATTCTTATTGCAATATTCTTATTGGACACCAGATGTCACCGAAAGACCATGTCATAAAACTTAAAGTCAATTAATTGTTCAAAAAACTTTTCTTAAGCACCTGGTAGATTCTAGGGGCTACTATAGGTGCTGAGAATATAAAGACAAACATGAGACACTCCCTGGAACGAAAAACATATACATGTATACATCTATAGAAAGGATCAACAAAAGAAAGTGTAAGGGGGGGGGGGTCTTATAATTATTTGGGACCATATTAATTAGTCAACAAGCATTTATTAAGTGCCTGCTATGTGCCAGACACTATGCTCAGTGCTGGGGGTGGAAAAAGAGGAAAAAAATTGTATGCCTCTGAAAGTCCAGAAATATATCACCCCAGGAAAAACCCTGGAACAGCTGAACCAGAAGAAAGACAGGGAGCAGCTGTGCAGTAGCCCAGGTAGCTTGAGGGATGAACAGGAAAGGCCCCTCTTGCCCTGGGGGAAGAGGAGCAATATGGAAGGGGAGGTGTCCCAGCCAGCTAGAAGAAAGCCCCACTTTAGCACAGGAGGAGATCCTGAAACCCAGATGATAGAGCAGGCAAATACCAACACCTGGACCTCTGAGTGACTTAGTGGGGGTGGGGTGGGGGGGGCGGGGAACTGGTGGAAACCAGCTCAGAAAACAACCAGGTGCCTCGGCATTCTACAGCAAAGGAGTCTCCCAGTGCCTCAGCAAAAATAAGGGAGGTAGCTCTACAAGGGGCCCCAGGCAAATAAACACCCTGCAACATCCATCTGAAAGGAGCTGAAGAAAGCTAAAGGAAAGGTAAAGCAGGCAAACTACAGTTGCCCGAAAGTTCCAGCCTTGCTGATTCCAGCCCAACCCCAGGTAAGCTGCCAGAACCCTATAGCCTCCAATTGCCAACATGGGAGGCCCCAGCACACAAAGCCAGTGACCAAGACCTAGCCTCCCAACACAAGAAGCTTGGATCAGTGCCCTCTGCTCCCCAGCAGGAGAGCTCAATCTCTTTAAAGACCAGGGAAAAATCAAACACCATGAGTAAAAAGAAACGTACCATAGATTCATATGATAAGAAGAGGGAAGATCAAGGCGAAATTCTGAAGAGGACAACATTGTCAACAAATCCACATCTGGAACCTCAAAAGGGAATATGAACTGGTCTGAAGACCAAAAAGCCTTCTTAGAAGAGGTCAAGAAGGATTTTAAAAGTCAAATGAGAGAGGTAGAAGAGTCTTTAAAAAAATACAATTACCCAACTGGGAAAAAAAAGTACACTGAAGAAAACAAGTCCCTAAAAAATACAATTGGCCCATTGGAAAAAAAAAAACTGCACTGAAGAAAACAAATCCCTTAAAAATATAATTGGCCAATTGGAGAAGGAGGTACAAAATCTAATAGAAGAAAATAATTTGTTAAAAATTAGCATCAGGGAAATGGAAGCTAATGACTCTATGACAGAACAAGAATCAGTCAAACAAAAACAAAAAAAAATGAAAAAATAGATGAAAATGTAAAATACTTCATTGGTAAAACAACTGACCTGGAAAACAGACCCAGGAAAGACAATTTAAAAATTATTGGTGTACCTGAAAATCACTATGAAAAAAAGAGCCTGGACAGTATCTTTCAGGAAATCATAAAGGAAAACTGCCCTGAAATCCTAGAACCAGAAGGTAAAATAGCCATAGAAAGAATCCACTGATCACCTCCTGAAAGAGATCCCAAATTGAAAATGCCAAGGAATAGAGTAGCCAAATTCCAAAATTACCAGGTCAAAGAGAAAATACTGTAAGCAGCCAGAAAGAAACAATTTAAATATCACAGAACCACATTCAGGATTACACAGGACCTTGCAGCTTCTACATTAAAAGACTGTAGGGCATGGAACATGATATTCTGTAAGGCAAAGGAGCTTGGATTACAACCAAGGATCATCTACCCAGGGAAAATGAGCATGAACTTTCTGGGGAGGAGATGGATGTTCAACGAAATAGGAGACTTCCAAACCTTCCTGATAAAAAGACCAGAGCTCGACACAAAATTTGATCTTCAAGTACAAGACACAAGAGAGACATAAAAAGGTAAATCGGACACAAAGATACAATATGATGTTAATAAGGGCAAATTGTTTACATCCCTACAAGGGAAGATGACACTTGCAACTCTTGAGAACTGTATTGTTATTACACCATGTTAAAGGAATATACATAAAGGAGGTGGATATAAGTTGACTTTGATGTAACAATAAAAAAAAATCTAATCAACTGGGTTAAATGGATCCAAGTAAGTGGATTAGTCTGATCTAAGAAAATATACTGAGAAAAGAGGAGGCAGACAAGCGTAAATTACATTACAGGAAAAGACACAAAAACCTATTACAGCAGAGGGAAAGAAGGGATGAGCATTGTTTGAACCTTACTCTCATCAGATTTGGCTCAAGAAGGGAATAACATAATCAGTTAGGTATAGAAATCTAACTTGCCCTATAGGCAGTAGGAGGGAAAAGGGGAAAGAAAAGGGAGGGGGGATAGAAGGGAGGGAAGAAGCAGTAAGGGTAAAGGGGAAGAAAAGGGAAAGGGATAATAGAAGGGAGGTGGAAGAAAGGAGGCGCTGGTCAAAAGCAAAACACTAATGGGGGGAAGGAGAAAGGAGAAAGAATAGCATAAATGGGGGGGGGAAAGGATGGAGAAAAAGACACAGATAGTAATCATAATTGTAAATGTGAATGGGGTGAACTCTCCCATAAAACGGAAGCGTATAGCAGATTGGATTAAAAACCATAATCCTACAATATGCTGTTTACAGGAAACACATTTGAAAAAGAGTGACACACACAGGGTAAAGGTAAAAGGCAGGAGTAGAATATATTATGCTTCAGCTGAAGTAAAAAAAAAAAAGCAGGGGTAGCAATCCTGATCTCAGACAAAGGAAAAGCAAAAGTAGATCTTATCAAAAGAGATAAGGAAGGAAACTACATCCTGCTAAAAGGCACCATAGACAATGAAGTAATATCATTACTAAACATATATGCACCAAATGGTATAGCATCTAAATTCTTAGAGGAGAAGTTCAGGGAGTTACAGGAAGTAATAGACAGCAAAACTATACCAGTGGGGACCTCAACCTCCCCCTCTCTGAACTAGCTAAATCTAACCACAAAATAAACAAGAAAGAAGTTATGGAGGTGAATAGAACATTAGAAAAGTTAGGTATGATAGACCTCTGAAGAAAACTGAATGGGGATAGAAAGGAATATACTTTTTTCTCAGTAGTACATGGCACATACACAAAAATTGACCATGTACTAGGGCATAAAAACCTCACAATCCAATGAAGAAAGGCAGAAATATTAAATGCATCCTTTTCAGATCATGATGCAATACAAATAATATGTAATAAAGGACAATGAAAGATAGACTAAAAAATGATTGGAAACTAAATAACCTAATCCTAAAAAATGATTGGGTCAAACAAGAAATCATAGGAACAATCAATAATTTCATTCAAGAGAATGACAATAATGAGACAACATACCAAAACTTATGAGATGCAGCAAAAGCAGTTCTTAGGGGAATTTTTATATCTCTAAATGCTTACATAAATAAAATAGAAAAAGAGTAGATCAATGAATTTGGCATACAACTAAAAAAACTAGAGAAAGAACAAATTAAAAATCCTCAATTGAACACCAAATTATAAATATTGAAAACCAAAGGAAAAATTAATAAAATTGAAATTAAGAAAACCATTGAACTAATAAACAAAACTAAGAGCTGGTTTTATGAAAAAACCAATAAAATAGATAAACCTTTGGTTAAGTCAATTTTAAAAAAGAAAGAAGAAAACCAAATCACTACTATCAAGAATGAAAAAGGTGAATCTACCACCAAGAAAGGGGAAATTAAAACAAAAATTAGGAACTATTTTGTCCAACTGTATTTCAACAAATCTGACAATCTTAGTGAAATGGATATATATTTATAAAATATAAATTGCCCAGATTAACAAAAGAGAAAGTAAAACACTTAAATAACCCCATCTCAGAAAAAGAAATTGAACAAGCCATTGATGAACTCCCTAGGAAAAAATCTCCAGGGCCAGATGGATTTACATGCAAATTCTATCAAACATTTAAAGAACAATTAATTCCAATACTATATGGACAATTTGGAAAAATAGGTGAAGAAGGAGTCTCACCAAATTCTTTTTATGATACAAATATGGTGCTGATACCAACAGAGAAAGAAAATTATAGACCAAATTCTCTAATGAATACAGATAGAAAAATTTTAAACAAAATATTAGCAAATAGATTACAGCAACTTATCACAAGAATAATACACTATGACCAGGTAGGATTTATAGCAGGAATGCAGGGCTGGTTCAATATTAGGAAAACTATCAGCATAATTGATCATATCAACACCAAAACTAACAGAAACCACATGATCATCTCAAGAGATGCAGAAAAAGCTTTTGACAAAGTACAACACCCATTCCTATTAAAAACACTAGAGACAATAGGTATAAATGGAATCTTCCTTAAAATAATAAATAGCATCTAGCTAAAACCTTCAGCAAGCATTGTATGTAATAGGGACAAGCTAGAAGCATTTCCAGTAAGATCGGGGGTGAAACAAGGATGTCCATTATCACCACTGTTGTTCCATATCGTACTGGAAACGTTAGCTTTAGCAATAAGAGAAGAAAAAGAAATTGAAGGTATTAGAATAGGCAAAGAAGAAACAAAGCTATCACTCTTTGCAGATGACATGATGATATACTTAGAGAATCCTAGAGAATCAAGTAAAAAACTACTTGAAATAATAAACAACTTTAGCAAAGTTGCAGGCTATAAAATAAACCCACATAAATCATCGGCATTTCTATATATTACCAACAAAGCCGAACAGCAAGAGATAGAAAGAGAAATTCCATGTAAACTTGCTGTAGACATTATAAAATATTTAGGAGTCTACCTCCTGAAACAAACCCAGGAACTCTATGAACACAATTACAAAACACTTTTCACGCAAATAAAGTCAGATCTAAATAATTGGAAAAACATCAGTTGCTCGTGGGTAGGCCAAGCTAATATAACAAAAATGACAATTCTACCCAAGCTAATTTACTTATCCAGTGCCATACTAATCAAACTACCAAAAAGTCATTTTATAGAGCTAGAAAAAATAATAACAAGATTCATTTGGAATAACAAAAGATCCAGAATATCAAGGGAACTAATGGAAAGAAATGCAAGGGAAGGTGGCCTAGCTGTTCCAGATCTTAAATTGTATTATAAAAACAGCAATCATCAAAACTATTCGGTACTGGCTAAGATATAGAGTGGTAGATCAGTGGAACAGGTTAGGTATGCAAGACATAGTAGTCAATGACTATAGTAATCTACTATTTGATAAACCCAAAGACCCCAGCTTTTGGGATAAGAACTCACTATTTGACAAAAACTGCTGGGAAAACTGGAAAGAGTATGGCAGAACCTAGGCATAGACCAAAATGTCACACCATATACCAAAATAAAGTCAAAATGGGTTCATGATTTAGATATAAAGGCGGATACTATAAGCAAATTGGGAGAGGAAGGAATAGTTTACCTATCAGATTTATGAAGAGCAGAAGAATTCATGACCAAACCAGAGACAGAGAATATTGCAAAATGCAAAATGGATAATTTTGATTACATTAAATTGAAAAGTTTTACACAAAGCCAATGCAACCAAGATTAGAAGTAGAAAATTGGGAACAAATTTTTACAACCAGTGTCTCTGATAAGGGCCTCATTTTTAAAATATATAGAAAATTAAGGCAAATTTATAAGAATACAAGTCATTCCCCAATTGATAAATGGTCAAAGGATATGAACAGGCAGTTCTCAGATGAAAAAATTAAAACCATCTACAGTCATATGAAAAAATGCTCTAAATCACTATTGATTAGAGAAATGCAAATCAAAAGGACTCTGTGGTACCGCATCATACCTATCAGATTGGCCAACACGACAAAACAGGAAAATGACAAATGTTGGAGAAGATGTGGGAAAATTGGAACACTAATGCATTGTTGGTGCAGTTGTGAAATGATCCAACCATTTTGGAGAGTAATTTGGAACTATGCCCAAAGGGCTATAAAAATGTGCATACTCTTTGACCCAGCAATAGCACTTCTAGGGCTATATCCCAAAGAGATCATACAAATGGGAAAAGGACCCACATATACAAAAATATTTATAGCAGCTCTTTTTGTGGTGACAAGGAATTGGAAATTGAGCGAATGCCCATCAATTAGGGAACGGCTGAACAAGTTGTGGTCTATGAATGTAATGGAATCCTACTGTGCTACAAGAACTGATGAGCAGGCAGACTTCAGAAAAACCTGGAAAGACTTGTATGGACTGATGCTGAGTGAAGTGAGCAGAACCAGGAGAATGTTGTACTGGGTAACAGCCAAGTTGTGCAGTGACTGCCATTGACAGACTTAGCCCTTCTCAGCAATGCAAGGATCTAAGAAATCTCCAAAGGTCTCATGATGGAAAATGCTATCCACATCAAAGGAAGAACTATGGAGTTTGAATGCAGATCAAAGCATACTATTTGCTATTTTTTTTTCTGTTCAGTTTTATTTCCTCTTTCTGATTGTTCCACCTATTGGGTCTAATTCTTACCTACAACATCACTAATGTGAAAATATGTTTAATAGGAATATATATGTATAACCTATATCAGATTGCACACTGTCTTGGGGAGGGTGGTGGGGAAGGGAATAAGAGAGGGAGGGGTGATAGAAGGGAGGGTCAATTGGGGGAAGGATCAGGGACAAAAGAGAGTATAGAATAAATGGGTGGTGGGATAGGATGGAGGGAAATACAGTTAATCTTTCACAACATGAATATTATGCAAGTGTTTTGCATGGCTACACATATATAACCTATATCGAATTGCTTGCCTTCTCAAAGAGGGGAGGTTGGGAGGAAAGAGGGGAGAGAAAGTGGAACTCAAAGTTTTAAACACGAATGTTAAAAAATTGTTTCTACATGCAACTGGGAAACAAGATACACAGGCAATGGGGTGTACAAATTTATCTTACCCTACAGGAAAATAGAAGGGGAAGGGGATAAGATAAGGAGGAGGGATTGATAGAAGGGAGAGTAGATTAAGGGAAAGGGTAATCAGAATGCATTCTGTCACAGGGTGGGTGGAGGGGAGGGATAGGGAGAAAATTTGGAACTCAAAATCTTGGAGAAGTAAATGTTGATAACGAAAAATAAATAAATAAGTTGAAGGGGAAAAATTAGAAAAAGAAAAAGAAGTGAGCAGAACCAGGAGAAAAGTAACAACAGCAAAAAAAAATATGATTAAAAAAATGTCAATACTGCAGATTACCCTTAAAAAGTAAGAGAAAAAAAGAAAAGTATTTAACTAATAAATAAAACTAAGACCTGGTTTTATGAAAAAAACAATAAAATACATAAACTTTGGTTGATTTAATTAAAAAGAGAAAGAAGAAAAGCCAAATTATCAAAATTAAAAATGAAAAGGGTGAACTTACCACCAATGAAGGGGAAAATAAAGTGATAATTAGGAGCTATTATGCCCAACTGTATGCCAACAGATCTGACAATCTAAGTGAAATGGATGACTATTTACAAAAATATAAATTGCCCAGATTAATGGAAGAGGAAATGAAATATTTAAATAACCCCATTTTAGAAAAAATAAATTGAAGAAGCCATCCATGAACTCCCTAAGAAAAAAAAAAAAACAAAACTTCAGGGCCAGATGGATTTACAAGTAAATTCTACCAAACATTAAGAAACAATTAATTCCAATACTATATAAACTATTTAGAAAAATAGGTAAAGAGGGAGTCCTACCAAGTTCTTTTTAGGACACAAATATGGTGCTGGAAACGCGAAAACACAGAAAGAAAAGTATAGATCAATTTTACTAATAATCATTGATTAAAAAATTTAAAGAAAATATTAGCAAGGAGAGAACAGCAATTTATCACGAGGATAATACACTACGACCAGGTCGTATTTGTACCAGGAATGCAGGGCTGATTCAATAATAGGAAAACTATCTGCATAATTGGCCCCATCAATAACAAAACTAACAGAAATAATCATATGATTATCTCAATAGATGTAGAAAACACTTGGTCACAGTGTATTATCCTGGTGATAAATTGCTGAAATCTCTTTGCTCATATTTTATTTAAAATATTTCCATCAATGTCCATTAAGGATATTGTTCTATAATTTTCATTCTCTGTTTTGGCTCTTCCTGGTTTAGGTATCAGCACCATATTTGAGTCATAACAAGAATTCAGTAGGACTTCTTCCTTGCCTATTTTTCCGAATAGTTTATATAGAAATGGAATTCCTTATTAGCTCTTCTCACCAATACAGTCATCTAAGAAAATTCCAAAAGACTCATGAAGGAAAATGTTTTCCACATCCAAAGAAAGAACTATGCAGTCTGAATGCAGATCAAAGCATAGTATTTTCACTTTTGTTTTTTTTCTTTCTTGTAGTTTTTCCTTTTGTTCTCATTCTTTTTTCACAACATGACTAATGTGAAAATACATTTAATATAATTACATATGTATAATCTGTATCAGATTGCTTGCCATCTTGGGGAACAGAGAGGGGAAGGAGAAGTGTGAGAAAATTTGGAATTCAAAATCTTATGGATGTGAATGTTGAAAACTTTCTTTACTTATAATTAGAAAAAATAAAATACTATTAAGTGGGGAAAATTCACATCAGCTCTTTTCTAAGCATAGCAGATTCATTGTCAATGGTTCTGTGGTGTTTTAAGACTGATCAATTGTCAGCAAAGGGCAACTGGGCTCAGGCATTTCATTACTCTGTTTCCTTAGCACAGAAGTTGTAGAAAGAAGGAGCTTTTCTAGGAAGTGATCACCCTAGAGCCAGGTTTTATACACAGTCTGTCTTTTTACTCTTTGATGACACTACTTGATGCACTGTTGTCTATGGTAATCCTCAGATATGTCGAGGTAAGTGAGGAGGAAATGATGTGTTCCCATCAGACTCTGGTAGACAGAATGTTTTTTCAAAGAACCACAGAGTGGTAGAGCTACCATGTCACCTTAGGCTGCCTCTGATGCATAGGTGAGCATTGCTGGATTCAGTTGTTTCCATGATAGGATGCCTACAGGAGATTTATATCATTTCTGGTTCTGAAATGGTGATTTTTGCATCTGTTACTATCTCATAACCCAAGCTGCTGTATAAATCCTTTCAAACCTTTCATATCAGCAAGAGGCAAAGCTGGGGAAAAGAAAGTGACACCTTCAGGATAGAGTATTATGTAGACAGGAAGCAAAGAATTCCATTCAGGCCAATAAGGATCTACTGGGTACTTAGTAGAAGATATCTTTCCATTTAGGGGAAGGTATTTTTCCTTTAACATAAAAAAAAAAACCCAAACCCTTTCTTATACCTCTAGTCTTAGAATTTCTAGACATTTGAGAGTAGTTTAGTGAGATTAGAGAATGAAAGGCAGCAGGATCTAGGGGATACAGCATTGAAAAGTCAGGAAAACCCAGGTTCAAATCTTGCCTTAGATATGTACTAGCTGTGCACTCAGACAACTCACTTGACCTCTCTGGTTTTCAATTTCCCCTTTGTAAAACGAGGGGGATGGAACTAGATGACCTCTGAGGTCTCTTCCAGCTCCAGATCTAGAGTCCTGTGATCCCATGGACTCATTGAAGGTCTTAAAGGAATGACTGGGCAGAGAAGGAACTGAGTTCCAAATATACACCATATAAGCTTGGTAGTGCCTGAAAGGAGAAAGAGAGACAGAGACAGATGGAGAGACAGACACAGAGAGAGACACACAGATATATACATATATACATACATACGTGCAGAGAGTGAGAGAGAGAGAGAGAGAGAGAGAGAGAGAGAGATGGCTTTGCTCAGATTGAGTAGAACAGTGGGAGATAGATGTTGAACATCATTCACTATTCAGGAGTAGAAGAGCTGGATTGGACCCAAAGCCCTACCACTGAGGACAATAAATACAGTTGTAGCCTCACTTGCTTTCTGAGTTTGTATACTCCCAGGCTTTTTGGATTTTGTTTTTTGTTTTTGCTAGCCCTGCATGCCTGATTGCACAATGGTCAAATGTCACTCAAACTTTTGATATTTCTTTCATAAACTTCTTTCAATCTAAGATAACCCCTACTTTTCTGTTTATTTTCTCTGAATATTGCTCTTGTGAGTGGGCAATATCAATGTCTTAACCAATTAACTGGTACACTGAAAGGTGAAACCAACTCAGTGCTGTTTCCACTGCTATGAATTCTTTTCCTTTGTCAGATGACCTTTGCTATACTGAAGGGTTTCATAGGTAATTGATATTTTTTTTTGTCCTGAATTCCTATTTCAACTGAAGGAATTCATTACTCAAGTCCTGTCACAAATTGAGGAGTTCATTTAGCTCCATTCTTTTCCTCTTAACCAGAAGCAAACTGTCCCACAGGTTAATGTCCAATAACAGTAGACTCTGGAATTCATCTGAGTGTAAAATTCGAAGCTGGACAGAAGACAACAGCCTTAAAGTAACCATGAAATGATGATATTATTTGACGTCATTAAATGAATTATTTTTCGTTGTCCTAAATCAGGCCTGCATAACATATGACCCTTGGGCCACTCACTTGTGGCTGACCAAAGGATTTCAGGCAGCCCTGAAAAATGTAGAGGATGTGAAAGAAAGTAAAGATATAAGGAGTACTCTGTCCGTGCCCCGCGTAATCCACCTTCCACGAGACACTACTGTGCCCATCATGTAACCTGGAGGGAGGGTTTTCACTTTGCCCTCTCCTGTTTGTCACTGACCCGCAACAGCCAACCATCGCCAGTCTTTCTCTAGTCTGAGAGGCGGGAGAGTCGTATCTTTTGGTTGTTTTCAGTCATTCCCTGCGTTGAACAGGGACAAAGTGAGTGCAGCCAGGCACCAATAGAGCTGACTCCCGCTAGGTGATGAGTGAGATTCCCTGCTGAGGCAACCACCTGGGTCAGTCTCACCAGTGTATTCTGCTTTTGTGGTAGAGGCCCCTGGAGCACTCGGACCAGGCATGCCCCAGGAGTAGTCATATCCTCAATACCAAACTCTTAGTAAAGTGAGGGGCAATTGCCAGTGGTGAACTAATGATTGGACAGGGCTCCCACTGCATCTGGGGACATCTCCAGTCATCCTGACCTATATCTTGCCACTAGACTCTGTCGACCCTGGAGGAGAGAGTGAGGCTGGTGACTTTGCACAGCCCTGCCTCACTTAAATTCAGTTCACTTGCAAGTCAAGACATCACCCTCCTGAGGTCATTAGTCCTTTTGGATAATGAAGGAAAAAAACAACACTGGGACAGGTCACAAATCAGGTAAATCAAGGAAAACCATCAAGAGAAAGAGGAGGCAGGCATTATTAATCATTCAATATAATTGATCAGTTAAGCAAATGTATAATTAATTCATGATAATCTCCTTCTCCCTGCCCCAGTTCCTTATCAGTCTCTGATGGTCAGCGTCCAGTGGCCTTCTGTCCCACTGATCTGAATATCTCCCTTCTTTCTTTCATTAGCTACAGTATATTGTCTGTCCCCTGAGCCACTATCTTCTCAGGAACCTCTCTCTCACACCCTGCATCTTTCCACCATATTGGTCCACTCACCTCTGAGAGTGCATGAACAAGGACAGAGTAATTTCCTAACTAGTTCCCTGCTCCCTGTGCTTCTCCTGGTTGCATCTCAGGTGTCTGGAGAAAAATGAATGACTCTGGGGAGAGAAAATACTATGGACACTTTCCCGATATGAGTGACTGTAATAAAGTGACTATGAGGGTTTAGGGCATCTTAGTTACTGTTGGAGCCCCTGTATTTGTGGGGCTGGCCATAAAGAAGGTGCAACTCTCATTTTCTCATGTGTTGGTAGAAAAAAAGAGGGATGTGTGGATATGGATTTATACACCAGAAACATCTGTTCTGTTCAATATAGTCCTAGAAATGCTAGCAATAGCAATCAGATAAGAAAGCCCAAATGAGGGAATAAGCATAAAGAAAGAAGAAACAAAAGGTCTGAAGAATTAGGGGAAAACAGGCATATAAATGTATCATTAATGGAGATGTGAATTGTTCTTGCAAGTCTGCAAAGCAAGTTAGAACTATGCCCCCAAAACACTAAAATGTGAGTTTATTTTGAACCAACAATACCAATACTAGGCCTACTGCAAAAGGAGTCATTGTATAAGCAAATTATTTAGAGCACCTCTTTTCAGAATAGTCTCAAACTAGAAATTAAGGAGGTGGCCACCTAATAGGGAAGGGGTAAACAAACTGTTGCAAGAGAATATCATGGAATATTATTTTGCCATAAGACATGACAAAATGGACAGTTCCAAAAGAAAATAGGCAGACAACTATATTGTGATGAAGAGTGAAGTGAGCAGAACTAGAACAATTTACACAACAACATTAATAGGAAAGAAAAAAGATTTTGAAAGCTATTGGAATTCTAATTAATGCAATGATAAATCTTTTTTTTATTTTAAACAAGTAGTTAATTTAAACAAGATGTTTGACTTGAAGGGAAAACTATCTAGCATCAATTTTTTATGCTAATTTATCCATACTTAGAGACAGAGATTGCCCTACATGTAACAGCTACATACAAAAAAGTCACAAAATCGTACTTGGTTTTACAATGATAAAAGAAAAACACTGAAATTATCCAATCAAACAAGGTATGCAAGGATTTCTTGTGGGTTTTTTGTTGTTGTTGTTGTTGTTAAACAGTGAGAGCAAAATAACTTACTGGAATATAAAGATAAAAGTTGAATAAGCATGCCACTAATGGAGAAAAGGGATATTTTCACAGAACCAGTTCCCCCCTCCTCCGCCGCACCTCCATTTGATGTTGATCATAACATACCATCGGCCATTTAGTTAAAAAAAAAAACAGGCATTATGCCTGTGCACATATACCAGTTGATTTATGTACAATAAGGAATGGGGGAAGGGAATCAAAGAAGAGAGAAAACTATACTGCAGTAGTCAGGATGTGGATGAACCAAATCTTGGTTTTCTAATTGTGAATGTATTGTTTTCCTTGGGAGCACAATTCTGCAGCAGAGTTGCACGTTCTCTTTCTAGTAAGGGCCTCCTGTCTACTGCAGGAATACATCAATTATATCTTCATCCTCCATTTCCAACTTTTCAGCT
>NW_020944718.1:0-3080 GCF_900497805.2 Vombatus ursinus
GGCTTGCTTTGGTTCTGCTTTTGTTCTTGTTCTGTCTTGGAAATGAGCCTATCAGAACTCACAAGTCCAAATGAGTTTGGCCCCTTCCTGGATTCGGCTCTCTCCCCCAAATTCATTCCAGGCCTTTTCCAACCTCCCCAACCCCAGACTCAGACACTCCCTGATGAAGAAAGTGGAAACATTTGGGGTTATTCATAAGGTTTCAGATTCATGCCCTCCTTCAAAGCAGTTGCCTTGATGGGTTAGAGACATTTACTCAAACGATGCTTCCACTGCCTCCAGTGGATTGGACTCAGAATCTGGAGAAACCTAGTTGTACTAGGAGCTTCGAGACCCTTTCTTGATTGGTGAAAGATCAGAGAACAGTACAATCCGAATTTTGGCCCCATTGAGTTCAATCCCCTCCTTTTCCAGAGAGCCAACAGAGGCCTAGAGATGTTAAGCAACATGCCCAGGGTCCCACAGGGGATTCCAAGGCATGCCCTCCTCTGACTCCATACTCAACACTCTTACCACTCTCTCTTGCAAGACCTCAGGAAAGGTGGCAGTTCTTTTTAAACTGCTATCTGTTCAAAACCAGTTTGGGAGGCACATTTATTGTCACCTAAAATCCTTATCCTATAGCATGACTTTCATTCCTGCCTCCACAAGCTAACCTCACTTGCAGCCCAGCAAGAAAGGCAGACAGACTCCAAAGAGAAGGCCTTGCTTTTCCCAAATCTTCTTCTGATGAGGCCCTGTCATCCAGTCACAAGTCCACAACTTGGTTCTGGTGCTTAGTTTCAGTCACCTATGCCATACAGCCCTGCCATGTTTACAAGTCAAAGGGGAAAACAACCAAGGAATGCTTAGTGGGATTGTGAAATCAATCCCAGCAGAGTCCACTCAACCTTATTGTTTTACCACCTCAGAATAGGACGTAACAGCTTGTACTAACAGTTGTCATCCTTGTCTCCATATAAAATAGGCCACCACCTCCTCAGGTTCCATTCTTCACAGAAGATTTTATACTACTGTGGATGACCTCATCCACCCCACAGCCTGTTCCTGAACTACAATTATCCCCTCCACATCTCTGGAGTTAGGGGTGCAGCACCCTTGAGATTTGGAAAATCTGAGTAAAATTTTTTGGCTCTCACTTTGTACCAGAGAAGAAGTCTGAATTTTTATGCTATTAAAAGAGAAAATATGTTGATATTATACATATATTTTATGGATTTCTGAGTTTGTAAATTTTTTCTGCATCATCTGCGGCTTCTGTAAAGCTCCCTAAAGATTCCCATTTAATTTCCTATGCTGACGCCTTTGATATATCCAGACCAGAATGTGGAAAGTCACAATGTGGAAGGGATAACTGTAGTTTATTTTCATTTTCATAATTCTTTTTATCTTTTAAATAACTTTAAGGTATTTTTAAAAACTGATACTTTTATGTGTTTTTAACAAATTTTACATTCTAATTTTAAAGGAAACATATTAACTTTTCTGGTCTAAAAAGGAAAGTGGATGCTTTGATATATTTTAATCATTATCAATTTGATTGTCCTCCATTTTACTATGATACTTAATGTCATCAACTAAACTGTAGTTTTTCTTTTAAAATATTATTCATTTTTTGGAATGTATATAAATACATACATACATACATATATATATATATATATATATATATATATATATATATATATGATTTCAGAATAAGAACTAGAAAGCTCTGGAAAGTAGTAGTGAATGACTACACACACAGATGCATATATGCCAGAGAGAGTGTTAGTTAATAAGGGATAGAATAGCGTAAGGGATAGGTTAGTAAATAAAGAGAGCTGATTTTTTTTTTTTTTGAGGGACATAGGGTTAGAATAACGGTTAGCACTAGGGGAAGGGAAGAGATTTTAATCTAGTAAGATTAAATTAGGAGGTATTACCACATTTTAAAATGAAAGTTTAACCCTTTGTAACTTAGAAAATACATTATTAAGACCAACTTTAAACCATTGGTTTCAAATGAAGATGCTATTAATAAAGGAAATTATATAATAGAATTTCCACTGGCTATAGATTTTAAGTGACCAATCTGTGATACAATTCCAAAATTGTATAAAAGGCATTGAAATTTATCTAAATATTTTTTTAAAGGATGTTAGGGCAGCTAGGCGGCACAGTGGATATCACCAGCCCTGGAGTCAGGAGGACCTGAGTTCAAATCCAGCCTCAGACACTTAACACTTACTAACTGTGTAACCCTGGGCAAGTCACTTAACCTCATTGCCTACTCAAGAAAGAAAGAAAGAAGGAAGGAAGGAAGGAAGGAAGGAAGGAAGGAAGGAAAGAAAGAAAGAAAGAAAGAAAGAAGGAAAGAAAGGAAGGAAGGAATGAAAAAAGAAAGAAAGAAAGAAAGAAGGAAGGAAAGGAAGAAAGAAAGAAAGAAGGAAAGAAAGGAAGGAAGGAAGGAAAAAAGAAAGAAAGAAGGAAGGAAAGGAAGGAAGGAAGGAAAAAAGAAAGAAAGAAAGAAGGAAGGAAAGGAAGGAATAAAGGAAGGAAGGAAGAAAAAAGAGAAAGAGAGAAAGGAAAAAGAAAGAAAGGAAGGAAGAGAGAAAGAGAAAGGAAGAAAGAAAGGAAGGACAGAAGGAAGAAAGGATGGAAGGAAGGAAAGAAAGAAAGATGGAAGGAAAGAAGGAAGGAAGAAAAAGGAAGTAAGAAAGGAAAATACAAGCATGCAGAAAACATCAAGGAAATAGAGATATGTGTTCCAACTTGCAAGAAAGTAATGGAGACTGTGATTCAGAATATACTTGAGCCCACTGATAGGAAACCTTTCAAAAAAAGGTAAAAGATGTGATTCTGAATATATCTGCATCCACTGATGGGCCATGTTTAGGCAAAAGATTTCATATGCCTTCCTCAAGGATAACAAGGCAAACCCAGTCTCTTTCCTCGCCTACTCAAGAAGACTCAAAGGTAGCATGGGAAAGTCAACAATTAGAAACTAATGAGCTAATATCAGAGCATGCAAAACTGTTTAACTAAGGTAGGTGCACAGACAAAAATTAAAAAGAGAGTTAATATTTCAAGACCAAAAA
>NW_020944719.1:0-1052 GCF_900497805.2 Vombatus ursinus
CTTATGGCAGAGCCAGGGAGCTCTGAACCGACGTGGCAGAAGAGACGTCCCAACAGTGGCAGGGGGCACTTTGGGGGATGGGGTGGGGAGGAGAGGTTGCTTTTAGAAACGCTTTAGTTGATCTTGTTTTCTGAATATGCTCCTCTCCCCTACTAACCCAGGCATCCCTCATGATAACAAACAGAGGGGAAAGTTACGCCAGCCACCACCACCACCAAACACTAACCAGCACTTCACCAGCGAGCAGCAGGACGTGCAGGGCTTCACCCTGGGAGGAGGAGAAGCAGCTCCCTTTCCTCCTTTTCTGCCAGGACAAGCTTGGTCACTCCAACCCTAGTACCTTCAGCTTCAGTCCTCGCTCCTTTCCACTTACTTGGCGGCCCTCAATGTCTTCCTGTCGGGCTTCCTTCACCCTGCCTCTGCTTGCCTACGTTCCCCCGCATTTCTCTGGGCCCCCTTTCATGCCCAGATTTTTGCCACTACAGAAAGTGTTGCAGCGAGGGGACCTTCTCTTGTCTCAGGACTTCGGAGCATGTGCCCAGCAGTGCGACGGCTTGGTCAGACGGCACGGACATTAGTTCTCCGGACAAGGAGAAGCTGGGTTACAGGTTGGAACCTGGGAGAACTGGTCACCCCTTGTTTCAGCCAACAGTGAGTGATGAGGCCCATGGAGGACAGAGACATGAGTAAGCCTCAGACCTTGGCTTAAAGGGCATCCAAGTGGAGTGGGAACCAAATGGTGGGTAAAGCGATTCATTTTAACACCACAAAGAGAGGCTGGTCTCAGGGACCAGCCAGTGAGGTCTCACGTGCTCATTTCTCTTAAGCCAATCCATCTGGAAAGATGTGATTTGTGGTGTCAAGACTGCTGGGGTCACAGGATGTTGGCAAAGTCAGAAAAGAAAAGAGCCCCCAACTAACACCAACCTTCCTCTCCCCAGGCTCTTCACGGAAGTACAGAGTAGAAGTCACTATACTGGAAATGGGGGCGAAGAAAGTGATCCGTCCCCCATGGATTATGGCAGCCCAAATTCTCTCACTATAGTTGGGTA
>NW_020944720.1:0-3621 GCF_900497805.2 Vombatus ursinus
TGTCTCTGTGTCACATCTTGGCAATCGTCACAGTATTTCAAACCTTTTCATTATATTACATCTGTTAAGATGATCTGTGATCAGTGATCTTTGATGGTGGTATTATAACTGTTTTGTGGTGCCATGAACCATGCCCATATAAGATGGCAACCTTAAGTGATAGATGTGTGTGTGTGTTCTGACTGCTCCATGACCACTTGTTGGTGCAGCAAACTTCATTGTTGTCTTATTTTAAGAAGCTGCCGTAGCCACCCCAACCTTCAGTAATCACCGCCCTGATCAGTCCAGCCATCAACATCAAGGCAAGCCTCTCCACCAGCAAAAAGATTACAACTCACTGAGGGCTCCGATGATGGTTAGCACTTTTTAGCAATAAAGTATTTTTAATTAAGGTATGTACAATGTTTATACATAGTACCATTGCACACTTAATAGATTATAGTATAATATAAACATAACTTTTATGAGAACTGGGAAACCAAAATAATTCATGTGACTTGCTTTATTGTGATAGTCACTTTATTGCAATGGTCTGGAAATGAACCCACATATCTCCAAGGTATGCTTGTACAAGGATTTGTGAAGAGGCTGCTCACAATCTGGATCCCTGTTACCTCCCTGGGCCCCCATTTCCTCATTTGTAAAAACACACAAACAAAAAACAAAAACACACACAAAAAAAACATAATCATGTTTAAATGATGAGACCTGTGAAACTCCTCATTTTGGACATAGCTTCTAACACTGCCACAATAAAATTTATAAGGCATATTAAATAAGAATTCTTTCTGAAATAGTAATTTTTAAATAATTGCATTATTGATATTAAAAGAAGACACAAGGGATCTGCTTTATTTCCTTTATTTCATCATATTTGTACTGTAGGATGATGAGCATTACAATGTATTCTCTTGACGTCCTGAAGAATGCTGCATTTCTTTTTTGAACCTGATTTTCAGGCACAGTCCTGTGCCCCGATAATTCTGGAAAGGAAACTGGCTTGGCAAAGATTTACTGCCGTCACATCGAACACACACACGTTTTGCTTCTTCTGGCTCTCTAGTAGATCCAAATACTTGAGGCTACTCAGGACTTTCTGGAAAACTACGCTTGTCAGTTTTCTGAACTCAGTGAGTTCAGGAGTGCTAGCGCTATCCATAACTGCCACAGTTCAACTTCATTTATTTTTTGTCCCTCTGGATGTGAAGGATACATGAAGGGGCCAACAAAAGCCATGGCCATTTCTCCCTAGCTTCTGGGTCAGAAGGAGGTGCTAGTAGTTTTCTGAGAAGAGTAAAGGCCCTGTCCTGCAGACAAGCTCGAATAAGGCTACCAAGGTTTAAGGAGTCACTTTACAATACAAGAGCATTTCACCCTAAAGGGTATGTATGAACTTCATACCTGTGCTCTAAGGAACCCTTGAGGACGTTGCCATTTCCTTCAGCACAGAGTTTCTAGCGCATCACTCCCTTTTCTAGTGGAGGAGGTGTTACAGTGCCCCTCACTTCTAGGATTCTGTTCCCACTGGGCTCCAGGGCCTCTATATATACCTCCCAGAGGGTGACATGCCAGCTTGCCCAACAATGCTGCTACATTGTGACATGATCATTACCCGGGACAGTCATTTTGACCAAAAATGGTCATCTTAAGTTTTACCAAAAATATGATCTGACCTTTTAACCAAAAATGGTAATAATACTGATTTTAAAATATATTCCCACTGAGCTCAAGGGCCTCTATGCATACCTCCCAGAGGGTGACATGCCAGCTTGCCCAATCACCTAGAGGTGATTACAAAAATTAAAGTATTACCAAAAAAAAATTGCCCAGCCAACGGAGAAAGAATCCAACCATAGAGTTTCTATGGGAATAGAGAAGACTGGAGTTCATCTTCAGAGAAGGCTACAGAAGCAAAGAAACCCTCAAGGAAAGACTATCAATTGGGGAATGGCTGAACAAACTGTGCAACGTGAGTACGATGGAATACTCTTGTGTTCTAAGAAATGTTGAGCAGGATATTCTCAGAAAAAACCTGGAAAGACTCACATGGGCTGATGCAAAGGGAAATGTACTGCGTTCAAAGCAACAGCAATATTTTTCAGTCATCAGCTGTGAATAACTTAGCTATTCTCAGCAATACAACAATCCAAGACAACTCTGAAGGACTTAGGATGAAAAATGTTATCCATCCCCAGAGAAAGAACTGATGGTGTCTGAATACAGATTGAAGCAGACTTTTTTGACTTTCTTTGTTTTTCTTGAGGGTTTTTGTTTTTAGTCTATGTTTTCTTTTACAACATGACTAATACGGAAATGTTTTGCATGAATACGCATGCATAAACCATACCAAATTGCTTGCCTTCTCAGTGAGGTGGGAAGAAGAGAGAGAATTTGGAACTCAAAGTTTTAAAAACAAACGTTAGGGCAGCTGGATGGTACAGTGGATAGAGCACCAGCCCTAGCATCAGGAGGACCTGAGTTCAACTCTGGTCTCAGACATTTGACACTTACTAGCTGTGGGACCCTGAGCAAGTCACTTAACCTTGGTTGCCACATACACAAAAAGAATGCTAAAAATTGTTTTTACATGTAATGGGGGCAAAGCATAATACTAAATGAATATTTTTGAAAACCTAGAATGCAAAATAATAGTCCTTTCATGGTCACCATACTGTGACACATAAAGTTCAAGAGACAGAGTTTCTGGGAAATTAATCATCTTATTAATACTGCTAGCATATTATTAATAAAAAAATTATTAATAAACTCCCACCTTTGAGTAACTGTATCAAATAATGGATGTCTCTGAGACCAGATGATGAAAGGTATCTCCCTCTTCACAGAGAGGCCCAGAGGTCTCACTAACAGGGTGGAAGGTTATTGCCACTAGCAAATACGCCTGTAGGATCCCTGTTTCAGGGAATCCTAAATCTTACTTTGTCACCCGAGAGAATTCAGTCTGGAGGGAGAAAGGTTTGTCTCTTCTCTGCTATAAAGACAAATTATGTTAAAAAAAAAAAATACAATAAATCGAAGGAAGATGGGGAGGCCCAGAGCACAAACATTATATCAGATAACCTATACTTAATGGTATTCCCTCAAAAGTAGAAATGGAAATAAGTTTGTAGACATGCATGTATTTGTGTGTGTGTGTGCAGATGTGCACACACACATGTGTATGTGTAATTCACTAATTACAGGAATTAATTAATTAATTTAAATTAATTTTAATTAAATTTAATTAATTAAATTAATTAATTAATCAACTAATTTGCTAGTTCTCTCTTGTTTTCTAGGTCCATTCTTGGTCTCTCCAGAGCCTATCTGTTCCCTGGGGGTACTGGATGCTTCATAAATGCCTGGTGACTTGGTGACTTGACTTAATACATTAGAACATGAGCTCCCAGAGGAGAGGCATTGTTTAATCTTTCTGTGTATCGCAGCACTTAATCTACTGCCTGGCACATAGTAGGTACTTCATAAATGTTTACTGATTAATTGATAAGTGCTTCTTAATTGATTAAGTGCCTTAATTTGAGGCATTCTCTTTCTACATTCCAAGAGCTGACCATACCAACTTGAGTTAAGGCAGGAGTCTCATTCTGAATCAAGGCTGGGGTC
>NW_020944721.1:0-8523 GCF_900497805.2 Vombatus ursinus
GAAGAGCAAAGAGAAGAGGGTGAAAAAGAGGACAGGTGAGAAGGAAACGGAAGGGGCAAGGCCTGCAGGGGAATGAGACTTTGCTGGAGACTTCAAGGATGAAAAGTAATGATAGCCAAAGCCCTCTTTCGCTGTTCTTTTCCTTAAAGGGATGAATAATTTATCACGTGTGAGGCAGGATTCAAGCAAGCCATAGCTACCATGGGCCGGGGAGGGGCGGGGGGCTCTTTCCACATGAAACCACCAGGATGAGGTATCAGGGGAGCCAAGAATCAGCTGAAAATGTCTCCTCACCCACAGGCCCTTCACCCACCTGGCTTCACCCTAAGAAGCATGGGCCTTCGGCCAGGGAGAAGAGATCTGTGGCTGAGAGGGGTTGTTCCCTGCCCAGCTTCAGGCCTCAGGGTTTCCAGCCTTCTCTATGCTCAAAGTTGCCCCTCCTCAGTTGCTGTTCTCAGAAAGAGAAGGCAGCAGCAGCCAAAGGGTGGGACCACAGGGGGAGAGGAAATTCTCTGGTTTGGGGGGAAAGCAAGCAGTAGAGTGAAGTGTCTATCAAAACTGGGGGCAGGAAAGAAGTGTGCACATGGCAGCAGCCAAGGCCCTTGGCTGCCCTGGGGAGTTGTGATGGAGAAGGCAGCTGAGTCTCCTCTGGCTCCTCTTACCTGAGGGGACCCTCCCTCCGGTTGGTGTGCTGCTCAGCCACCTGGGAATTCCCTCCACTGCTGCTGCTGCTTCTGCTGCTGCTGCTGTTGCCTCCATCACCAAGTGCCTGGTAACGGAGGCGCAGGCGCTCACTGCGCCGAGACATCCTCAAAGCCTTTGACTTGAGTAATTCTAGAAATTCCCCAAAGAAGGAATGAGAAGCAGTGCTTACTGACTGAGTGACTTGATGCTATTTTCTGGGACAGCCTGAGAAGGGACTGATGCGGGCGACTTTGAAAGGGAGGGACCAAATTCCCCAGACTCATTCCTCCAAAAGGGAAGATGGGCTGGCAGCTTCTCTCCTCAGGTGCTTCTGAAGCAGCTCCAAGGCACATTGATGATGGCTGCCTACCAGAGTCAAGCTCACCAACCTCATGGCCTGAGCTCAGCCCTGCCTCAGACTGGCCACTAAATCTACTCTCAAAAGGATCCTGCACTAGGCTTCCCTGCTGAAACAGAGGCCCAACTCTTTGCTGACTCTCTCCCTCACAGCATCTTTATCGAATCTGAGCTTGTAACACTGGCCTTGTGATTGGGTTGCTTCACAAACACGACTTGTTCTTCTCCCCATAGACTGTAAGCTTGAGGGAAAGAACCACCTTCTCTTCCAAGTCTTTGGTTTCCCCCACCACCCAAAACCCTGTTCTGGTGGGTGGAAGGGATCACATGTACTGGTCCAAGCTAACCAGCTGATCCTAACCCTGACCCTTGGGCAATAGGCTTCATGAGAAACAGCCCTGGCCCTCCATAGACTTTTTCTTCATTTCACCATCACAGCTCTTGAGGAATATTATACTCATGCTACAAAAGAGTCAAGGTTGACAAGTGGTCCCCCCCCTCCAAGGCAGGCCCTAGGCCTTCCCATCTGCTTGCTCAGGAAGTCCAACCTGAATGTTTCCTCAGGGATTTCTAAATTGTCAAGCCCTGTACAAGTCCATACTGGAGTTTTGTTTTTGTTTTTGGTTTTGTTTTTTTGTTTTTTTGTTTTTTTGGCGGGCAGGGGGAGGGAGATGAAATGGGGTGGAAAAGCAGGCTTGGCATTGGGAGATTCAATTCAGTCATGGACACTCCTGTACCTGGAGAACTAGGTGGGGACGGTAGGGGATGGAGCAGAGGCACATGTGCCTTGGCACAGAGACTGTGCAGACAAAAGAAGGGGCAGCCACTGTGTCCTGCCACAGAGGAGGGAACCGTGTCCTCACCTAGGGCTCCAGACACTCCAATTGCCCACACCTCCTCTGCCTCCCGGTCCTGGCATGGCCAGACCAGCCCCCGTAGCTGCGGAGACTGCTTCCTCCCTGCCCTGGCACCGCTTCCTCGTCCACGTCCCCCTCCGGGTCCTTTAGCGGGAACCCGGATAACACGAAAGGGAACTCGTGGGAAAAGCGAAGCCCACGCCAGAGGGGCCGCGAGGAAGGAGCGGGATTGAGCTGGGACTAGGGCCAGCCGGACCTTCATCCTGGGAGGATCAACCTTGGCCTGGGGCTGCCCCACATTACACGGTTGGCAAGTGGCCCGACAGAGCACCTGCTGAGACCACTGTCTGTCCCCCAACCGCCCCGTCTGCATCAGCGTCCGCCTCTTTTGATGGCTACCAGAGTACAGTCGGGGGAACGCTGGCGCGCGCCAGAAGGACTGTGAAGGTAAGGAGTGCGCGAGCTCGGGCTCCGGGCAGCCAGGCTTTGATTCTGGGAGGATCAGCCTTGGCCTGGGCTTTGCCCATTTTAGAAGGTTTGCTAGAGGCCAGCCGGACTCTGGCATTGGGAGGTTGAGACCGGGCATAAAATGGGTAATGAGCCCCATTCTGGCCCGACAAGACGGGTATATGGGAGCAGGGAAATGGGAGGGTCAACGCTGGGCACTGGACTGTGGCATGCCCTCCCTCCTGCCAAACACAAATAGGCACACACACACACACACAAACACACACGCAGGCACACACAGAGGCACTCACACTACTAGAGAAAACAAGCAAACTTTGTTCGAGAAGACGGTGGAAAAGTATGCCATGCCTTGGCATTCGGAAATGTGCCCTGGCCTGGGCAATTCGATTTGGGAGTTGTTTGTGGGAGAGGGAGATGAAGCAGGGGGCAAACAGCCTGGCCTTGAGGGACTCTCCTCAGTCATGGACACCTCTGTTTCTGGGGATTTTGGGGGCAGAGCTTAGGGGAAGGAACAGAGGCGCCTGCGCCCAGGGGCAAGTCTTAGCGTGCAGATGAGCCCTGGCAAAGACGATAGGCAGAGAAGAGGAAGTGCAGACACTGTTCCCTGGCACAGAGGAAGGCACGGAGCTCCAGACCCTCCACCTCTCTAACACCTTTTCTTCCGGCCACACTGTGCCAGGGCTTGGCTGTCTGGAGCACCTGCTGAGACCGCGGCTCCCGTCTAGCGACAGCACCGTCCTCGTCCGCGTCCTCGTCCGCTTCCTCCTTTGGTTCCTACCGGAGTAACGGCTGAGGAATGTTGTGCGCGCGCTAGACGGAGTGCGAGGACAAAGCGGGCGCGAGCTCGGGCTAGGGACAGCAAGGCTTTCATTCTGGGAAGATCTCTCTTGGCCTGGGTCTGCCCCAGTTGAGAGGGGTTCCTAGAGGGCAGCTGGGCTCTGGCATTGGGAGGAAGAGACCGGCCAAAACGTGCCTTAAAGTGGGTAATGAGCCCCATTCAAACCAGCCAAAAGAGGAATATGGGGCCAGGGGACTGTGAGGGTCAACGCTGTGCGCGGGACTGAGGCCAGACCTCCCTCCCACCAAACAAATACAGGTACACACACCCACACACCCACACCCACACCCACACCCACACACATACACTCACACTCACACACCCACACACCCACACACACACAGGGATAGACTAACAGCACTAGGAAAAGCAACCCGACTTTGTCCCAGAGGGAGGTGCAAAGGCATGCCATGCCTTGCCATGGAGAAGCTAGTGCTGACCTTTGAAACTAGATTTTGAAGTTGTTTACAAGGGAAGAATATGAAGCAGGGGGGCAAACAGGCCAGGCACCGAAGGACTCAATTCAGTCAAGGGACAGGCCGATCTCTGAGCATTTGGGGTAGAGGGGTTAGGGGATGGAGTAGAGACACCTGTGACTGGGGGACTCTGGCGGGCGGGCAGATGTACCACAGCAAGGAGGGTTGCCAGACAAGCAGAGCAACAGACACTATGGCCTGGCATAGAGGAGGGCACTGTGCCTGCTCCCAGTTCTACAGATCCTTCACCTCCCTAAAATCTATCCTGGACTGGCCCTGGCCTGGTGGGGCAAATGCAGGTACCAAAGGAGACAGCAAAGTCCTTCCCCAGACTGCTGAGTCCACATCTGCAGCATTCTGGAGAACTCCCTGCTTCCCCCTTTCACTCTGGCTTAGAGGTGAGGCCTTCTTCTTGCTCGGGATCATGTTTATGAACTCCCCTGTGGGCTAGGAACCATCCTCCCCCTGTGGGTGGAGCAGTTGCTCCCACTGCCCTCTAGACCCAGCAGCCCTTCCATCCTGCCCATCCTGCCCCCATTGTGGCTGCTACTGGAGCTGACTTGGAGCTTAGTCCAAGGGTGGCGATGTCCACAGCACCTTGAAACTCTGGCTGCTGAGGCAGGGAGTGGGGCCTCCAATATTCAGGAGGGCTGCCTCTTCCTCAGAGATGCCCAGAGGGTCAAGGCCAACTAATCTTTTTTTATTATTATTATTTTGATTTTAATTTGCTAATGTTTATTTTAAAACTTTGAGTTTCAAAGTCTCTCCCTTTCTTCCTCCCCATCACCACCCCATCCCTGAGAAGGCAAGCAATCCCCTATACTTCATGTGTTTGTTCCCATGATAAACAAAGCCGTAACACTCATGCTGTGAAAGAAAACATAGACAAAAAGACTCAAGAAAAGTAAAGTGAAAAAAAAAAAGAGTTGCTTCAATTTCTATTCAGACACCATCAGTTCTCTCTCTGGGGACGTGTAGCATTTTTTCATCCTAAGTCCTTCAGAGTTGTCATGGATCCTTCCTTGTATTGCTGGGAAGAGCTAAGGCACTCCCAGCAGATCAACTTACAATATTGCTGTTACTTTGTACCCAGTACATTTCACTTTGCATGAACCCATGTAGGTCTTTCAAGGTTTTTGGGAGAGAATCATGGTCATCCTTTCTTGTACTATTTATACGTTAGAGAAATGAGGTCTTTATCAGAGAAACTTGCTTCAAAATTTTTTTTCACATTTTCTTTTGCTGCCTGTATTTCCCTCCATGCTATTTTCCCACCCCATTAATTCTATTCTCTCTCTCCTTTCATCCTGTCCCTCTTCAAAAGTGTTTTTCTTTTGCTTACTCCTTATACCAATTTGCCCTCCCTTCTATCACCCCTCTTCCCTTATACCCTTCCTCTTCTATTTTCCTGTAGGGTAACATTCATTTCTATACCTCTTGACTGTGTATTATATTCTCCAGTGACACGTAAAACAATTTTCACATTCGTTTTTAAAACTTTTGAGTTCCAAATTTTCTCCCTCACTCCCCACCCATCCTCATTAAGAAGAGAAGCAATTCAACATAGTTTATACCTCTGTAGTCATTTCACACACTTCCATAATCGTTACATAGTGAAAGACGAACTATATTTCCCTCCATCCTATCCCACCCCCCCATTTAGTCTATTTTCTCCTTTCACCCTGTGCCTCCTCAAAAGTCTTCACTTTTGACTACCCTCTTCCCAATCTGCCCTCCCTTCTATCACCCTCCCTCTTATCCCCTTATCCCCTAATTTCTTGTACGATAATATAGATTTCCATACCCAATGGAGTTTGTATGTTACTCCTCCTGAAGCCAATTCCAAGGAAAGTGAGGTTCCCTTACTCCCTCTCACCTCTCCCCTTTTCTCCTCCACTGTAAAAGCTTGTTCTTGGCTCTTTCAGAGGAGATAATTCATCCCAGTCTATCTCTCCCTTTCTCCCTCTCCCAATACATTCCTGTCTCACCCCTTCACTTTATATTTCAGTTATCATACCTTCATATTCAACTCACCCTGTGCTCTCTACATATTTTCCCTCCAACTACCCTCATCCTGAGAAAGTTCTCATCAGTTACAAATATGATCTTTCCATCTTTCCATTTCAGGAACTGGAAGGATTGCTCACAGGTTTATGCCTCTTCTAGATTTCTACCTCATTATTTTTTTTTATGTCTTTAATTGAATTTTATGGTAAACTCAAACAATAGAACACAAATACAGAATAGAGAAAAAAAACTTATCATAAACTTAAATACTGGAACTTAATTACAAAGTAAGAAAAAAAAAGGCTGTCACATGTAGAGCAGACTACGAGAGGATTCGAAATATGTAACAATAAGTTTCATTTCACAAAAGCCCATATAATAAATACCATTTGTGTTGAGAACTGTCCATCGTTTCTTGGCTTCCTCATAAGCTTCATTTTATTCTCTGCTGTGCAATTTTTTAACTTTGTTCTTTTTGTCCCCCTACTAGACAACCCCTCCCACACCCAGCAAAGGCTACAATTGAGTGTGAATATATTTCTCTCTTTCTATAGATATATACATACACAAATACATTTATACACATATAAACATATGTATATAGTATGAGAAATGCTACCAGTTTTGTTCTCGCTGAATCGGTAAGAAAACAGGAGAGGGGGCGATTGGTGTTTTGGTTTTTCTGTTTACTGGTTTACACAAATATGTAAACAAGATGAAGGGGAGATTGTTTTTTTTTGGTGTATTGGTTTACACAAATGTGTAAACAAGATGAGGGGAGATTGGTTTTCACAGACTCTATAGAAACAATAGTTACTGCATTGCAAACACAGAGGTCACACAGGCCATATAGGAATGTTGGGATAAGTTGGGGGTTAAAGCCAAGTAATCCTATGTAACCACTTGCTCTGCTCCTGTATAGGTGTGTGAGCTCTGTGAAGGAATTTACACACCCATTTCTGGAGAGAATAGTCAATAAAGATATCTCTTCTTTCACTCCTAAAATTGAGATTTCCTAATTAGCCAGGTAACTCTTGTTCAGGGAATTCACCAAGCCCAGTCTCGGGCTGAATTCCAAATTGAGTCTGGGGTTGTTATAACAAACATGGGGGGTAGGTCCAGAATACTCCGGAAGCCCCTGGGTTAGTTGTTTAAGGGATAAGTGGAGGAATAGTGCTCCTACCAATTTTTGGCGGTCTTCTGCTTTTCTCTCTGTCTCTCCCAGGCTGCACATGAGACCTGAGACTTCAGTATTTGCCGACTGGAGTGTTTGAACAGATCCAGGGAAAAAAGGAAGAACCAGACCTAGGCCAGGTTAAGTCGACATGTTGATCAAAGTAGGGAAAAATTGGTGGCTAGAGTACCTGCCTTGTGGGTCTACAGAACCTTCCTTTCTGGAGATTGTTGAAGCTAGCCCAGGTGGGGCTTTGAGAGGAATGGTTTAGAAATGGGAGGGAGGAGCTCAAAGGAAAAGGCACCAATGGAAGGGAAGGAGGATCCCCTGCCTGAGATTCTCCAAAAGAGTTCACAGGGAGGGCTGCGAGGAGGCACAGTGGATACAGTACTGCTCCTGAAGTCAATAGGACCTGAGCTCAAATCTGCCCTTAGACCAAATACTTGACCCTTACTTGCTGTGTGACCCTGGGCAAGTCACTTAGCCCTGATGTCCTTAAGAAAAAGAAATAGTTCACAGAGGGGCTGGAGAATGCTAGTCATTTGGGGTAGTGGCAATACCCAGGATACTGAAAACTATTAGCAGGGGCAGTCAGACTGTGATTCCTACTGGAAGGAAAGACTGGTCAAGATCAGAATGAGAATCGTGTACACATTGTCTGTCTGTATGTAAATGTTTTTTTTTTTCTATCAGAAGAAAAAAAAATTAAGTCTGAAATGAGAGAAAGAACAGTGGGAAAGAACTCCCACTTTAGGCTTTCAGTGTGAGATGAAGACTTCTTTTTTGTGGGTGGTCCCAAAACTGACCACTTTGGCATACCAGAATAAGTGAGATAATGAGTAATGGAATCATTACTGATAAGGGTTTGGAGGATGCTGCCCAAAATGGCAAGGAGGACTGAGAGAGGGAAGGGGCTGAGAAGAATTTGAGTTGAGATTTGGTCAATCCCATGGCTAAGAGTTTGAATGGCTGTCTTTGTATCCCTCACACCAATATATCTGACATTAAGGCAATGTGTTTAGAGTTGTAAAAATAAGGGTTTTTCTGTCTTTTAATGGGATAAGATTTCAGTGATTTGTTTAAAAGGTATAGTAATTTTATAAAAGTTATTTGGAGAGAGAGGGAGAGTGCTGCTCTCTGGAGTTACAATTTTCATCTCCCTTCAGATTTCAGAACAGCAAAGGAAAGCTGCCTAGCTTTGGTGAGTATAATTTGGGTGGGGGTAGGAAGCCATGTGCTGTTAAGTTCACCACTCTTGGATGATTCTTCTGGGTGCCTTTGTGTCAGCTTTAGATGGTTTAAGCATGGTGAGAAGGTGTGAGGAATTTTGAGTTTGTATTCAGTAGAAGGATTGAAAAATAAAAAAAAAATTGTAGCTTGATTTGAAAACCAATAAAGTTATAGAGGGTTAAAAAGCCATTCACCTCTCAGGATAAACCTGTAGGAGGGTTTGATTAAATCTGGCCTGAAAACTGACTCTGCCCAGGAAGCCTGAGATTTTCAGGAGGGTGGCTTTATCTGATAAGCCTCTGAAAAGGAGAGGGGGGCCTTTTCTTTTGCTCCCTTAAGGAAGTAGGAAAGAAAAGGGGAGAGAATTACTTACAGCAGGAAGTATTGAAATGGACGGGCCGAGAGTAACCAGACACACGCCAAATTAGAAAA
>NW_020944722.1:0-9425 GCF_900497805.2 Vombatus ursinus
TTATTAAAGTTCCTGTCTGATAATTTTAAAAGGCAGGAGAGCTCATTCTATGGTTGGACCCTCACATTTTAAAAGATTCTTATACCAGGTACAGGATGTAAGTAAGAACAGAAGCAGCAGATGATATATAAACTGTAGTTTCAAAAATGGAGAACCAAATTTAAATGATTATGCTAATTTATACTAAATCAGAATTATCTGGGAACTTCTTGATCTAAATCAGAGAAACAGAACTCCCTTTTTGAACTGCCTAAGAATAAAACCTATTGTATATGAGCAATGAACTTAATGTTAGTTAACATTGGTAATAATGATTGTATTGATTTGTATGGTTCATGTTTAAGGTTTTCTTCGTTATCTTGGTGACATGTAAATCTCCCTTCTCAAAACTAGTCTATTGTGAGCCCTCTAAGTAGTTTAATCTGTACCTGACTTGATGTAATTATGAGATTTTGTGAATTATGAAAAAACTTTGTTGTATTGTTTGAACCTAGCCCTGTGTGGCTGGGAAACTGAACCATCTCTATGTGCCTTTAACTAAGGACTTATGTTATGCTGTTTTCTCTCAATTATCAACTCATACATCTTCTAAGAGCCCCTATCAGGTCTAAGTGACTACTCCCATAGCTGCCAACTTCTGGATGTGGACTCCAGGATCATCTGAAGATACCTGCTCCAAGTGGACATCTCTTCCCACCCCCTGAGGAAGAAGAAGGTTTTCTCCACACCTTTCTTGGTCTACAGGTGAAGCCTTTGGCTTACCTTTAACCAAAAGGAGGAAATGATAATCATTTAAGATCAATTGAGCCCCAGTAAGGGCCAAAAACCTGAATTAATCTTTTCTGAGTGAACTAAGAATGCCCCTTCCTGTGTCAGCAACTATAGGACCAGATGGAACTGACCAGCATTCTTCCTGTTTATGATCACTAAGGACAGGATATCTGGGACCAGACACTCTCTTGAATAGTGGGACTTTTCTTATCTTGGTACCCTGTGGACATATGTTATGTAGGGGAAACACAGATATCCTGGATCTATAATTTCAATTGACACTTTGACGTTCTCCTATTTTATTGTATTTACAACCTATTCAACTAAGAAACTTCCTTTCCCACACTATGTGTTAAAAAACATATGGCGGCTGTATTTTTTTTTTTTTTTGAGTAACACAGACATCCTGAGTCAGGGTTTAAATGTCCTCCTAAAATTGCTTGAGTCAGTCAGAGTTAAAGCTCTGATTCCTTGTACATGAGCTAACTTAAGGGAATAAAACAATATGAGTTTACTTATCACCTAGCTTGTTGTCTTTTTAACCAACTTTCAGGTTGAGAAAGCATACTATTTTCTTTTTTTTTCCTTTCTCGTGGTTTTCCCCTTTTGTTCTGACTCTTTTTCCCACAACAACTAATGGAGAAACATGTTTAATATGATTGTACATGTATGACCTATATCAGATTGCATGCTGTCTTGGGCAGGAGGGAAAGGAGGTAGGGAAGGAGAAAACAATTTGGAACTCAAAATCTTATAAAAGTTAATGTTAAAAACAAAAAAAGAAAAAAGATATTTAACTCCTGATCTGGATGCTATGAAAGTTTGAATTAAACTGTAAGAGAGTGTGGTTACAACGTGTAAAAACTGCTATATTTAATTGTTTATTTTGCTTTAAAATGAAAAATAAGAATAATTTAGTCTTTGAGAAAAGTTACAAGGACCTCAGAAATTCTCCTTTTCTATGAAGTTCTTTGGGAACTTACCGGGTAAGTACCTTGGGACTTGTTCTTTAGGCAAAGTCACCAAATCTTATCGGCCCTGGGGAAGAAGTTGCTGAAAGAAGGCTGCCCAATTGAAAGTGATGAAGTGGTTTACTGAGTGACTGAAAACTGTACCAGCTGTAGTGGGGGGTGGGGGTAGAGAGAAAGGTCCAGTGGAAAGGGCAGAAGCCAGAAAGAAGCCAGGAGGCACTTGGGGGCCTGGCTCAGACCTGCCTGGGACCTGCACCCAGAAGACTTCCAGAAGGCAGAATGATCTTAGCTCCAGGGCAAAAGGTTTTACATATTTTGTTATTAGCTTGTTTCTAATAGAGAAGTGCTTTTTATCTGATGAATTGTCTGAGCACTGATTATGAAAATCATAAAATCACACCTGGAATAATATGTATTGAAGTAACACCTTGGAGCCAACTTAGTCTCAGCAGACCCCAGCCTTGATTCAGAATGAGACTCCTGCCTTAACTCAAGTTGATATGGTCAGCTCTTGGAATGTAGAAAGAGAATGCCTCAAATTAAGGCACTTAATCAATTAAGAAGCACTTATCAATTAATCAGTAAACATTTATGAAGTACCTACTATGTGCCAGGCAGTAGATTAAGTGCTGCAATACACAGAAAGATTAAACAGTGCCTGTCCTCTGGGAGCTCATGTTCTAATGGATTAAGTCAAGTCACCAAGTCACCAGGCATTTATGAAGCATCCAGTACCCCCAGGGAACAGATAGGCTCTGGAGAGACCAAGAATGGACCTAGAAAACAGGAGAGAACTAGCAAATTAGTTTATTAATTAATTAATTTAAATAATTAAATTTAATTTAAATTAATTTAAATTAATTAATGTAATTAGTGAATTACACATACACACACACAAATACATGCATGTCTACAAACTTATTTCCATTTCTACTTTTGAGGGAATACCATTAAGTATAGGTTATCTGATGCAATGTTTGTGTTCTGGGCCTCCCCATCTTCCTTCGATTTACTGTATTTTTTTTTTAACATATTTTGTCTTTATAGCAGAGAAGAGACAAACCTTTCTCCCTCCAGACGGAATTCTCTCTGGTGACAAAGTAAGATTTAGGATTCCCTCAAACAGGGATCCTACAGGCGTATTTGCTAGTGGCGATAACCTTCCACCCTGGTAGTGAGACCTCTGGGCCTCTCTGTGAAGAGGGAGATACCTTTCATCATCTGGTCTCAGAGACATCCATTATTTGATACAGTTACTCAAAGGTGGGAGTTTATTAATAATTTTTTTATTAATAATATGCTAGCAGTATTAATAAGATGATTAATTTCCCAGAAACTCTGTCTCTTGAACTTTATGTGTCACAGTATGGTGACCATGAAAGAACTATTATTTTGCATTCTAGGTTTTCAAAAATATTCATTTAGTATTATACTTTGCCCCCATTACATGTAAAAACAATTTTTAGCATTCCTTTTGTGTATGTGGCAACCAAGGTTAAGTGACTTGCTCAGGGTCCCACAGCTAGTAAGTGTCAAATGTCTGAGACCAGAGTTGAACTCAGGTCCTCCTGATGCTAGGGCTGGTGCTCTATCCACTGTACCATCCAGCTGCCCTAACATTTGTTTTTAAAACTTTGAGTTCAAAATTCTCTCTCTTCTTCCCACCTCACTGAGAAGGCAAGCAATTTGGTATGGTTTATGCATGCGTATTCATGCAAAACATTTCCGTATTAGTCATGTTGTAAAAGAAAACATAGACTAAAAACAAAAACCCTCAAGAAAAACAAAGAACGTCAAAAAAGTCTGCTTCAATCTGTATTCAGACACCATCAGTTCTTTCTCTGGGGATGGATAACATTTTCATCCTAAGTCCTTCAGAGTTGTCTTGGATTGTTGTATTGCTGAGAATAGCTAAGTTATTCACAGCTGATGACTGAAAAATATTGCTGTTGCTTTGAACGCAGTACATTTCCCTTTGCATCAGCCCATGCGAGTCTTTCCAGGTTTTTTCTGAGAATATCCTGCTCAACATTTCTTAGAACACAAGAGTATTCCATCGTACTCACGTTGCACAGTTTGTTCAGCCATTCCCCAATTGATAGTCTTTCCTTGAGGGTTTCTTTGCTTCTGTAGCCTTCTCTGAAGATGAACTCCAGTCTTCTCTATTCCCATAGAAACTCTATGGTTGGATTCTTTCTCTGTTGGCTGGGCAATTTTTTTTTGGTAATACTTTAATTTTTGTAATCACCTCTAGGTCTGGAGCATGCAGGATAGTGCCTCTGGCCTCAGACCCTCCTTCAGTTCTCCCCTCTGACCTGGAACCCAAATCAAGACCTCCAGCCCCCTGTAAGTGTCCACAGCCAGCAGCATCCCCACCCCAT
Organism: Vombatus ursinus; assembly: GCF_900497805.2. Taxonomy (NCBI): domain Eukaryota; kingdom Metazoa; phylum Chordata; class Mammalia; order Diprotodontia; family Vombatidae; genus Vombatus; species Vombatus ursinus. Next base: position 4,124 of record NW_020944722.1, read on the forward strand.
GGCTTCTGCACTCACCAGGCATAGACTGGTTCCTTCTTGTCCCCTGCAGCATCTCCACAGCACAGCTGGATCTGGTGTTCCTTGTCAGCAGTTTCCCTCAGTCTTTCCCAGCTCAAGACACCCAACTCCCCTTACTGTCCTGGGGGTAAAAGTTCCTGTGGCTGGGCTGAAGCAGCCTTCCACCCCAGCTTACCCCAGGGCTTGCCTGGAGGTGTTTACTTTTCACAGGGACCAAAATCCCTTCCTCCAGGGATTTTTTTTCAGGTCTTCTCTGATTGTCCCAGGAGGACCCCTGTTCTGCCCCTACTCTTATTTATTTATACCACTCTATGTTCACCCTGAGTTGCTATTATTATCTCATTTGTGGGGAAAATTTGGAGAGTTTGGGATTTTCTGACCTACTCTGCCATCTTTCCAGAATTCTTTCTGCATATTTTGCTTAGCTAGGTCTCTTAGATCCTTTTGGAAGCCATCAACCAAAACTGAATTATATGTTAAAAGGCTCCTAACTTACTATGATCCAGCCCTGAGATAGAATTGAAGACAAGGAGGAAGTGATTATAAAAGTCAAAGACTATCTTGCCAGAGTTCTGATAGCAACCCTTCATCTTACTCCAGTCTACAAGTTTTTGGGAAGTCTTTAGGAATGGCTTCCACAAGATTCTGACTAATCTTTTCTGCCTTGTCAAAGTGGTCCTATTAGGCAGGGCTTGATCAATATCTTCAGGGGATGTTTCTAATCAGCAACTGTACACCAATGTTCTGCCTCCCTGGGACCCACTAGAACCTGTATTAGGTGGTAAATGTTGGGGAGACTGGGCATATAAATAGACAAGGCAAATTGGAATTCTTGTGCAAAACCACTTGGGTCTTCCTGGACCTTTGGAAGCTCCCTGGCCATAGCTGGGAGTTCAAGGTGTAGAAGAGTCAGCCAATCTGGTGTCATTATCCTTCAGACCCTCTCTTTTTTTTATCTTAAAGGGAAGTTGGGGTGCCAGGTCAAAGGCCTCAGGGGTCTACTCTTTGTAATCCTTTTTTCTGTTGCACCTGACTCTCAGAACAATTCCCCCCCCCCACCCCCACATTTGTCTGGAAGTCTCCTACATCCATCCTCTCCCACTCCTCCAGGTGCCAGTTGCCCCCAAGGGCTCCAACTCCCTCTTATCAGGACAAATAGGCTTTTCAGGCATCAAATCCCCTGGCCTTATCCAGTCTAAGGTCCTCGTTTCCCTTTACCCAAAGAAGCTCTCATTAGTAGAAGCCTCTTCCACCTCCAAATTGAGAGGATGCCTATCCATTGGGGAATGGCTGAACAAGTTGTGGTATACGAATGTAATGGAATACTATTGTGCTATAAGAAATGATGAACAGGCTGACTTCAGAAAGTAAGGCCTTTTTCTTTCCCCACTTTGTTCGTTTCCCCTCTTCCTCCCACTCCCCTGTGGCTCTTCTCTGAGACCACAGAGATTACCTTCCCCTCATTGCTTGCACTTGATTTGATCCTAGGGCATCATTCCCTTTTTTCTACCCCCAGTTTCCACCCCCATCCTCCATTTTGTATTGTATTCCCACAAAAAAAGCATTAAGGCCCCCCCCATCCCCCCTCCCCCACACAGATTCTGTCCATAATGCTTCTTGTCTATCTCTTCAATGTTACCTCTACCAGACTTTTTCCATCACCCCTCTCTCCTCTCCTCCTCTGCCCTTACCTGATGGTGTTCTGCCCAAAGAAGGGCAACTTTTGATGGTCTAAAGTTACCTAGTTAATTTGGGGTTTACTGGTTAGATTTCTTTCTCAAAAACCAAGCCTTAAACCCAATTCACTCTGGTTCTCAAGGTTTGGCCCCTGCCTGAGCACCACTTAATGGTTATGTTTTGGGCCCTCCAGGCTCAGAGTGAATGTAAATAGTAACTGTTTCTCTTTTGGCCAGGAAATCTGAGAGTCTTCCCCTCCAAGTTTGATTTTTTTTTTTAATTTAAGGGGCCATCCTTTGACTCACTTCTTAAAGAGGCCTATTCACTGAATGGGCATTGCCTCATTCAAAGTGAGAACCTGGAAAGGCCTTAGCTTAAAAAGGCCAAGGCCTTCCACTGCATCCAGGGCCATCTCCAGTAGTCATGATGATATCTGGCCACTGGACCCAGATGGCTCTGGAGGAGAAAGTCAGAATGGTGACTTTGCACAGCCCACCCTCTCTCAAATCAAAGTCAATTGCAAGTCATGTCATCATCTCCCTGATGTCATGGTCCTCTTTGGACAAACCATAACTCCTTGTGTACTTTCAGAAAAAGATTTCTTTTCTGGTCTCTCTGTTACCATTTCTATCCTTACCTGCTGCATTTATTCTTTCCTCCTTCATTTCTGTTGTTTGGGGGTATTCGAGAAGCAAATAATCTTTTCAGTTATGGTTTTATTTCTTTTTTTATTAATTTCTTTTGATTTATCAACAATCACTTCCATATGCTTTTGAGTTTAAAATTTTTCTCCCCCTTCCTCCCCACCACCCTCCCCAAGATGGTGTGCACTCTGATATAGGCTGTACATATACATTCTTATTAAACATAGTTTCACATTAGTGATATTGTAAGTAAGAGGAACCACCAGAAAGAGGAAACAAAACTCAACAGAAGAAAAAAAAATAGCAAATAGTATGCTTCGTTTTGCATTCAAACTCCATAGTTCTTTCTTTGGATGTGAATAGCATTTTCCATCATGAGGCCTTTGAAGATATCTTAGATCCTTACGTTGCTGGGAAGGGTTAAGTTTATCAATATTAGTCATCACACAACATGGCTGTTATTGTGTACAACGTTCTCTTGGTTCTGCTCACTTCACTCAGCATCAGACCATACAAGTCTTTCCAGGTTTTTCTGGTCAGCCTGTTCATCATTTCTTATAGCACAATATTATTCCATTACATTCATATACCACAACTTGTTCAATCATTCCCCAATGGATGGGCATCCTCTCAATTTCCAATTCTTTGCCACTACAAAAAGAGTTACTATAAATATTTTTGTACATGTGTGTCCTTTCCCCATTTGTATGATCTCTTTGGGATACAGCCCTAGAAGTGCTATTGCTGGGTCAAAGGGCATGCACATTTTTATAGCCCTTTGGGCATAGTTTATGGTTTTATTTCTTAAAAAATTGTTCAAGCTCTTCTTTATCATTGAACATCCATTTTTTTTTTGTCCTGTGAGGCTAAGCTCAGACTAGCAGGATAGGTCTCTCTGAGATGCAGGAATTTTCTTGCCTTTGTATGTGAAGATCTTTCTCTTGATGGCTGCAGAACTTGTAATTTCTGAATTGAATTGTTAAATTGAACTACTAGGTGTCTTGGAGTTTGTAGTCTTGGGTTTTTTTTTTTTCTGGAGGCAATCTGAATTCTTTGGATTGGAATTTCATTTTCTATTTTCAGAACTTCTGGGAAGTTCTCTCTTATTATTTACTTGATTGTGGTGTTAAGGTTTTTTTTTGTCCTGTCATGTTCTTCTGGGTGATGTTTAATCCCTATGTATCCTGTATTTCAGATCCATGTTTTTTGCTTTAATATTCTTATTTTTTGCTTTTTTCCCACTAGATTGTCCTTCCTAATTATGTATTTGCTTCCCCCATGGATGGTTCTCTCTTTTATTTCTTTGGTGAGGCTTGCCATGGCAAATTCAAGTGTTTCTGTTCTGCTCATTATTTTTGCTTTGCAGGACATAAATTCTTCTCTCATATTTCTCATTTCTCTTTTAAACCACTCAGGAGCCATGTTCTCTTTAAATTCCACAAGGTCTTTTTTCTCATCAAGGGATAGACTGTTTTAATTCATTTTGCTCTGTTTCTGCAGCTTATGATGTCTTTCTTTCCAGAGGCGACAACAACTCAAGAAATAAACTGTGTGGGCTTACATCTTCCTCTCTTTCGAGTGAGAGAAATGATTACTTCTCTCATATTAATACCAATTAATATGGGGGTGGGAATCCAGGTTTTTCCTATTTCCTCATTCAGAAATAAACCCCTGTAGGTTATTAAGTCAGTCTCTGAAGGATATTGCTGATAGAAGAAATGCCCTAATCCTTAGGGTATATACTTGGGTGGTACCCCATACAACTAGAAAACCTTACAAAGAGAATCTAATCTAGGTGAATTCCAGTCCATTGTGTTCCACTCAGGAAGGCTTGGGTTGGAGGTAGATCTCTTTGTCTAGATTGCCCTAGGCAGGGGTGGTCTGGGTAGAGATAAGTAAGAATGACATAATCAAAGTCTTGTCCCCTAGCCCCTCTAGAATAGTCCCACCTTTCATTATAATATTCATTCTCTCATTAATTGTTAACCAGTCAGAGTTGATGTCTGCCTGTTAGGAATACCCACTCTTCCAAGGGTATGTAAGCATGGGCAGCCTCCATAATTGCTCTTTGGTTTATGAAAGAAATCTAATGGTAATTTTATTAATTATCTGCTAATCATTAATTACCAGAAACTATGTCCCTTGCACTTTTCATTTGCCACACTAGGCTAAGGAAACCAACTTGCTTTTGGCTCAGGGCTTAGTGTTAGCTACTGAGCACTGGTTGAGCAGATCTCCCCACTGGGCTTCCTTCATTTGATTGTTGTTGCTGTTTGTCCTTCATTCTTGAAGAGAACCATGACATCATGGAGGTGATGCCATGACATGCAAGTGAACTGGATGTAAGTGAGGGAGGGCTGTGCAAAGTCATCAGCCTCACTCTCTCCTCCGAAGCCATCTGGGTCTAGTGGCCAAATACACACCAGGATGATTGGAGATGACCCTGCAACTAGAAAAGGGGGTTGGAAAAAGGCAAATCATGAGTTCACTTGAATTAACTTGGTGGTAGTGTTGAAGTTTAGAGTTGGGAGAGCTGGTTCAGGTGTGAAAGAATTCACTTAGACCTTCTCTGTAACCATTGGGAGCTTTATTGGTGCAAAAGCAGCGGGCTAGCTCTGGAGAGAGAACTAGCAACTTACAGAGGGATAGGGGTCTTTTTTATCTTACAAGATAAGGGGAGGGGTTGTCATGACACAGGATGAGGAAGATGGATGGCAGTATAGGGACTCAGGATAAGGAAGATGGGGAAATTTTATGACTCAGGATGAGGGAAACAAGGAATTTTTATGATCCAGGATAGGGGGGAAGTTTTATGGTATCCCAAGATAAGGTAAAGAGACTCTATGACACCCTCAAGTTCAGGAGGGGCCTCACAAGGAACTGGAAAAACAACTCTTAATTAAAATTTGTTTCTTTAAAAGCTTTTAGCTTTTAGGGCACTGTATGTCTTCTGCTTCATTAGT
>NW_020944722.1:9525-12155 GCF_900497805.2 Vombatus ursinus
CCTAAAAGCTAAAAGCTTTTAGGGCACTGTATGTCTTCTGCTTCATTAGTAGCTAAATTCTACACCGCCTGGCCATAATGCATAAGTGCGCATTATGGGCCTGTTCATCATTATTACTCCTTTCATTTGCTTCTTTTTCTTCTCCTTTTCTTCCTTGCTTTTAAACTCCTGGTGAAGCTACTCTAGTCTTGGTCTTCATCACCTTATCTTTTTAATATTGTAGTAGCATCCTAACTCGTTTTCCTGCCGTTAGCTTATAGCCTGTCATACATCCTGCACATCCCACCAGATTCATTTTTCTCTAAGTTGACTTGTAGAGGCAACATGTATTAGTGGGTAGTCAATCAGCTTTGGAGTCAGGAAAAGAAAAAAAACAAACACTAAGTGCCTACTATGTGCCAGATACTGTGATAATGCCAGGGGGTACAAAGAAAGACAAAATGCAGTGCCTGATTCAAAGGAGCTCACAGTCTAATGGGGGAAGACAACATATAAAAAAAAGTTTAAATATGATGAAGTCTCCCAAGATATTTGGAGATACCTTGTTTCCTAGAGCTAAGACCCAGCAAGCAGGCTATGCCCTGAGCTTGGAATAACAACAATCCTTTGAGCTCTGGATAATCTTACCCACTGGCAAAATGTATTGCTTTGACCAGTACCAGGTGTTCCCTGAGGGATTTATGATTTTCATATTAATCAATAACTGTTTAAATTTATTGGAGTTCTCCCTTTTCCCCAGGGTCAGGGACCCTGAAAGCCAGAAGCAGCTGATAAGCTTTGGTTTAAAGCCATCCATCAAAATCTCCCGATATGCTAACAATTCCTGATTTCCTGTACTTGTGTAACTGAGCCAGACACTGCACTCCTGTTCCCACCCCACTAACTTTGGTTCTGTACCCCGCTGAACAATCACAAGGCTCAACAACCCTTATGCAACTCAGAGATTGTTCCCATGGGACCCAAGAATACCTGCATTGTCCCTAGAAATGCCAACCATGAGAACTGCTACACAAGACCTAAGAAGGATTGTGTTGTGGTCCAGCCCTTGTGGTTTTCATGTATATAAGCTCTACTCCTGCCCCAGCAAGTTAAGTCCTCCTACTTGGCAGTGGGTGTTTTCCTCACTCCTGACACACCTGCCTCTGGCCTGCTTTGTCTGGCTCTGGCCGTTCAAAGGCTGGAGGCTAGTTCTGGTCTGGTTGACAAGTCCAAAGGAGGGCATCTGGGAGGGAAATGGAGAGATGGCTGTGCCTACCAGTTGCACCACAGAGGCAGATCTGCATTGATAGAGGGTGTTTCCTCACCAGAAGTTCACAATCTGCTCCCAAGCACAGAAGACAAGGCTTTCACTTCAACGCTCCCCTACTCACAATTGCATTTTGCAGGATTCCTCTTCCCAGGTGTGACTTTTGCTGCCTCTCTTTGCTAGTTTCCTTCATAGGTTGTGTCTTCTTTTACCAACTAACCTGTAAGTTGTTTTAGGCAGGGCTTCTTTACCGAAGGTCCATGAATTTGTTTCAGTTAAATAATTTGATGACTATATTTCAGTATAATTGGTTTCCTTTGCAATCCTACTATTTTAGTTTTGCTTTAAAAACTATATTCTCAGGAGGGGTCCATATGCTTCCCAAGACTGTCAAATGGTCCAAGACACACAAAAAAGGTTAAGAACCTCTGTTCTTAAACCCTGTTTGAACAATGGGGAAAAGGAGGAAGAAACAAGGTTAACACTCTTACTGATACAATTGTGCTCTGGAAGCAAAAAATCTGGGCTCAAATTCCAGATAGGCTATATCCTGCCTGTGTGACCTTGGGCAAGTCACTTCCTTTCTCTAGGTTCCAATTTCCTCTCCTCATCTGTAAAACAAAGGGGTTGGGGTCAGATGATCTCTAAGGTCCCTTTTAACTTTTAACCCAGAAAATGTGTTGTTTTTAATGTTGACTTGTGCTCACTTTCCCTGAAATTCTTACTCTGGCACCCTTGAGGCCTTTAGTTTACACAGTACTGGTCCTCCCAACTGCTTCCCTCCCAACTAAGTGCTGATTAAATCAGGGTACCTTTGAGAGATAGTGGGTAATCTGGCTTCAAGTCCCTTCTCTGATACATATTGATTGTGATCCGGGTCAAGCCACTTAAACCTCTCCTGGTGCTTCAGGCAGTTCCATGGTTCTCAGTTGTAGAGAGTGCACTGACCTGCTCTGGCAAAGGGACTCCTCTCATCTAAGAATTCCCTATACAACTGAAGTCATGGAGAAAAGTCCCTATTCCCCTCTTCTATCCAGTTTATTATAAAAGACTATCTCTTTGAAATCATAAGTCCTGCACCTGAACAGGACTGATAGCCAAAGACTACTAACCTTTGAGCTCTGCTCTGTAGCAGACCCTTTTCTACCCTAGGTTTCAATCTCTATGGTAGGTCCAATGAGGGGGAAAATAGCTATGTGAGAGAAGCCAACTGATAGATGAAATGTTTACTTAACAATCAGGTTAATGTAGCAATACATGTGACTGACCAGGCTTCTGAGAGCAATAAAATAGCCCATGCCTTAAATGTTGTGTGTCTTTCATTTTGAAGAGGACCAATGACATCACAGGTGATGTTTGACTTGTGTGTGAACTGGATTTAAGC
>NW_020944722.1:12255-14623 GCF_900497805.2 Vombatus ursinus
GTGGCCTGTTGATTACCCTCAACTTCATTTAGTCTCTCTGATGAGACAGTTTTACTAAGGTGTGGCCACTGTGCATGCTACAGCTTCTTGGAGCTACAGGTGAGAGCTGTGTAAAGGTGGACTTGCAAAGTGGATGAGCAACCCTGAAAAGGGCTCAGCAAGCCCTCTCATCAGACATACTAGTCCACCTTAAATACCCCATATACTCCTTCATGCTCCAAGTACCATGAACTTAAATAATGTAAACCAACAAACTTGGAGTTGCCAGTCTTTTTCTCCGTCACTTGATCTCAGTCAATCCTTTGGAGTTGAACATATCAAAAGTGCCCTCTAGTGGTGAAATACTAGGGAACACCAGCGAATGCTTATTAAACGTGTGAGCTTTGGAAACCGTTACATTCTTAGGCTCCTTTGACCTAGTTTTGATTCTGTTGTTACCAGTTGTAAGAGGAAAAAGGCATAGTTTAGTGTAGTGGAGAGTGTTGCAGAGGACCAGGGTTCAAATCTAGACCTTGCCACTTGCCTGTGTCATTTTTGGCAAGCATGATTCAGCCACCTTCATGGCCATTGAAACAAATTGTTCTCATTCACCCATTCCTCTGGGGGATGTCTTCACATGATTGGGGTAGACATCCCTCTGATTCACTGGTGGGTTTATAGCCTGTTGGTTATGCTCAACTTGGTTTGGTCCATCTGGTGAGATGACCTGTTTCCTTATCTGTAAAATGAGGGGTTGAACTGGATGACCTCTGAGATCCCTTCCAGATCTAGGTCTGTGACCTTTTTCAAAATTATTTTTATTTCATTAAATATTTCCCAATTAATTGTAAAAAAATTTTCAGCAATCATTTAAAAAATTTTTGAGTTCCAAATTGTCTCCTTCCCTCCTGCCCCTCCCCTGTCCTTGAGAAGGCAACCAATTTGACTTCAAATATAAAAGAAAACACAAACAAAATAAAACAATGAAAAGAGTTAAAAAGAGTATGCTTCAACCTGCATTTAGAGTGCACCAGTTCTCTCTCTGGAAGTGGAGAGTATTTTTCAGCATGGGTCCTTTAGAGTTGTCTTGGATCATTGTCTTGATCTGAGTAGCTAAGTCTTTCACAGCTGATCATCTTTACAATATTCCTGTTACTATGTACAATGTTCTCCTGTTTCTGCTCACTTCACTTTGCATCAATTCATATAAATCTTCCCAGGTGTTTCTGAAACTATCTGACTCATTATTATTTTTTTTTTTTACAACATCATAGTTTTCCATCACAATCATATACCACAATTTGTTCAGCCATTCCCCAATTGATGGGCATCCCCTTGATTTCCAATTCTTTGCCACACAAAATGCTGCTATAAATATTTTTGTACAAGAAGGTCCTTTCCTTTTTCCTTTCGTCTCTTTGGGATACAGACCTAGTAGTGGTAATGCCAGGTTAAAGAGTGTGTAGTTTTAGAGCGCGTTAGGCATAGTTCCAAATCCTTCTTCAGAATGGTTAGATCAGTTCACAGCTCCAACAACAGTGCATTAGCTTCCAAATTTTTCCTCATCTCTTCCAGCATTTGTCATTTTCATTTTCTCTCACATTAGCCTGATAGGTGTGAGGTGCTATCTCAGAGTTGCTTTAATTTGCACTTCCCTAATGAGTAGTAATTTAGAACATTTTTTGTGTAACTAGCTTTGATTTCTTCTTCCAAAGACTTTCTGGTCATATCTGTTGACTGGGGAATAGCTTATTTTTATGAATTTGGCTCAGTTCCCTATATATTTGAAAAATGATCTCTATCAGGGAAACTTGTTATGTGTTTTTTTTCCTGTTTCCCTTCTAAATTTGGTTGCATTCATTTTGTTTGTGCAAAAGCTTTTTAATTTCATATAATCAAAATCATCTATTTTACTTCCCATAATCCCCTCTATCTCTTGTTTGGTCACAAACTCTTTCTTTATCCATAGGCCTGACAATTTTTCCATGCTTCCCTAATTAACTTGTGGTATCACCCTTCGTGTCTAAATCACTTATCTATTTTGACCTTATCTTGGTTAATGGTATGAGGTGCTGGTCTATACCTAGTTACTGCCAAACCGTTTTTCCAGGAGGCTGGAGACAAGCTGGCAGAATAAGGCAGGAACTTGGCTGAACTGAATTCACCTCCAAACAATTATAAAATAACAGCTCAAGATGAATTCTGGAGTGGCAGAATCAACTGAAAGACAGGGTGAAACAATATTCCAACCCAAGACAACTAGTGGGTCAAAAGGAAAAGTCTGCCTCATTTAGGTAAAAGGGGAGCTCAGTCCAGAGCAGTCTGGGTAAGGCAGGAGCAAGCCAAATCCCAGCAAACTGGTATCACAGCCTTGAGCCCCAGCACAGGT
>NW_020944723.1:0-2022 GCF_900497805.2 Vombatus ursinus
CTCAGGAAATACAGATTGGACCCTATGGACTGAAGGGAATATCAGCTTAGTGAGGATATGAGAAGTCTGAGAATGAAATTTTGAAAATACAGAATGAAATTTTGAAAATACAAAGGACATCGGCTTTATTGAGGAGGATTAGTTAATTCGCCTGAACAAAGTATTGTATCTCATTGTATCTTATCAACAGTCTTAGATTTAGAAGTTTGGAGCAAGATCAAGTAACGAAGAGACCTAACAGTGTATGGCACTGTCTAGGGTCAGGAAGATTTTCAGTTAAATATGACGTGAAGTTGGCAAGAGAAACAACAACACACGGATTGATTTTAAAAGGTGGTATTAGGAAAAAAAAGGCATGGGACCTTTGGTGGTATGGTGAGAGCCATCTAGTAACTTCCTGCTTCTATGCAAATTGATCTAGTTTTTCTTAGCTTTTTTTTTTTTTTTTTTTTAAGGAAAAAAGTGATTGGGACTATCCTTAAGTCTTGATTGGCTTTGAGGACTATTGGCTCAGTCTGTTGACATCATTTTCAGTTTACCTGAGTATAAAATTGCTTTGAGGAGCTGTAGGGACAGTATGATGCTTAACTGGTATTACTAAGGATAATAAATAACTAAGCAAGTGAAGCTTTGCTGAATCACTTTGTAATGTCTTCAGTATCTAACTTTAATATCTTTCTTTTCCTAAGTAAATCTTTTGAATGATTTGTTTTTTCTTTTTTTGATCTTTTACGAAATTAACTTTATTTTTTAATAGTATTTTATTTTGTTTTTTCCAATTACATGTAAAGATAATCTTTAACATTAACTTTTAACATTCATTTTTAATAAGATTTTGAGTTCTAAATTTTTCACCCTTTCTTCTTCCCCTCCCTCTACCCTGAGAAGGTAAACATTTTGATGTGTTATATATGTGTAATTGTGTAAAACATTTATATATTATTCATATTGTTAAGGAAAAAATGGAACAAAAAGAAAAAGCTGCAAAAAAATAAGTGAAAATAGTAAGTTTTGATCTGCATTCTGATAACATTAGTTCTTTCTCTAGTGTTGGATAGCATTTTACATCATGAGTCTTTTGCTCTGAATGATTTGTTTTCTTCCACTATCTTTGACAGTGGAGGCAGATTTTTTTCAGTTTTTATTTATTTATTTTTTCTGTCAAGGAAAATGACCTGTGCACTTGAAATATGAGAACAAAAATTATTAAAAGAGAGTTGCTATTGAGATAACTAAGGCGGTAATAAAATAATGCCTCATTAACCTTAGTGAATTCAAGGTACTTATTCCACCTCAATTATGAAATTATTTGCTGAAAATAATTAATAATGATATTTGAAAGCTCATGGAAAGTGGTAGAGGGCCCACAAGATTGGAGAAAACATGCTCAAAAAAGGGAGTAGTATAGAATCTGTGAACTGTAAGCTTGACTTTGATTCCTGGAAAATTTTAGAATGATTGTGAATAAGATATTTGGCAAAACATCTAGAAAAGGGAGCAGTGATTACAAAGAGTCTTACTAGAATATATTTTATTAGAACAGGTTATGTCAGATTAAAGTAATTGCCATTTTTAATTTACTAAAGTAGTAGATGAGGGAAATTATCTGAATTTAGTTGAACTATATTTTTGTAAATATTTTGATAAAAGGTAAGAAAAACTTGTCTGGTGAAGCCTATGACTATCTTCTCAGAATAATTATGCATAAATTAAAATATAAGGTAAAATATTATCTTGAAATAGTCATTGATATTTTATTAATTTATTTAAACTTAAAACTATAACTTAAAAACAATAAAAAAAGAAAAAGAAACATAGTTAAATACTGAAACTTAAATACAAAAGAAGAAGAAAAAAGCATTGCCATGTGCAGAGCAGAAGGTAAGAGAGGATTTAAAATATACAGCATTAGATTTCCATTTCAAGAAAGCCTATTTAATAAATACTGTGAGTTGCCTGTTTTCCCTTTGCTTCTTTGTAAGTTTTCTTTTGCTCTCTGCATGCCCTTTTTAGTTTGTTTTT
>NW_020944724.1:0-3845 GCF_900497805.2 Vombatus ursinus
CACCTCTCATCATCTCCCCTCCCAATTTAATGGGCAAAGATAAAGTGCAGGTTTATTTTTTAACCTCCATTGCCACTTCCAGTCCCTTTGTCTGATAATATCATTATATTACCTTGTCCTTTTAGATTCACTCCACGTATCTATATTGTCCTACCTAGACTGAAATATCAGTCACCTAACCTTGATCATTAAGTCTTCTTTATCAAGGAACTCAGCACTGGCTTCACTGACTGTTTCATTACCTCAAGCCTTAGCCTCATAATTATGTTCTTCTAGAGTAGGCCTTCCTTTACATATCCTGGCTTCCCAAGTAACTAACTTTCTAAATTTCTCTCATGTATGATTTCATTTCATGTAAACTGCCCAGAGGAGTGGTGTATCAGGTTTGGAATATATAGGGGGTTGTGAAGTCAACATGGCAATGTGTTTCATTTTAGGAACATCTACTTTCTTAATGAAATACAGCAGTATTTATATAAAGGATACACAATATACACAGCTTCTAATGGTCTTCCTTTCTCCTTAAAAAAACACTTAGCACCAAGATGATTATGACCTAATCATTGCTACAGGTCCCGTTAAGTCTGAAATGACACCATTCTGTGGTGTATCATTATTTATAAAACCTAAGCAGAGATGAACTGGTACTAGTTTTTTTTCCTTTTTTTAACAGCAGAGTTTATTTAATATTAACATAAAAATACTTTACAATTTATTCGACCTGCCATATACACATTATACTGTTTTAACCCCATAATAAGTGTATGGTAGAAGGTACAAATTAAGAGATGTTAAATGACTTGCCCCAAATGATTGAGCTACTCAGGTCATAATTAGAATGCAGATTTTTTTATTTACAAATCCAGAGTTCTTTCCATTCCACCCACATGGAGTTCCTTTATTTGCCTCATTAGAGGCAGCATCACTTAGAATCAGGAAGACTTGGATTTAAATCCCACCTCAGACATTTACTAGCTGCATGACCCTGGTCATGTCACTTAACTGTAAAGTGAGGGGATTGGACCTGGTTATCCTTAAGTTCTCTTCCAGCTCTTTATTCTTGATCCAATGACGATATGAGGATGTTATAAACTTAACAAAAAACAAGGAGCTTTGGAGATATTGAATAATGGAAACATTATTGGAATGTCTTCAAATTCTGTGACATATTCAAAAAGCATATTCAAAGGATATGCTTAGAGGTGTCAAAATTTCATCTTTCTGAAAGGATTTGTTTGTTTTTTTTTAATAATAGGTATTTGATATTTTTTTATCTCATTTCTAGAATGCACTCTTCCCTCACTGTCATCTCACAGTGTCTCTGGCTTCCTTCAAAACACAATGCAGGTGCTACCTCCTGCATGAAGCCTTCCCTGATTCCCAGAGTTACTATAGCTGGTGCTAATTTCAAGAGGATGAGATTAGTTGATAGCATAATAACTACATCAAAGCTAAATTGCTTCTAGGTTTCTGAATCTACATTGAATTCCCACCTGAACAGTTTGACCTACCACAAACAGTGATATTCTCAATCTCACTGTTTATGATCCACAACATTGATGGTTTTTTTTTTGTTTTGTTTTGTTTTTTGTTTTTTGTTTTTTTTTCTGGGCGAGGCAATTGGGGTTTAGTGACTTACCCAGAGTCACACAACTAGTGAGTGTTATGTGTCTGAGGCCACATTTAAACTCAGGTCCTCCTGACTCCAGGTACTATGTTCTATCCACTGTGCCATCTAACTGCCCCGATATATCTTTCTTCTTTTAGAGTCTTCTATACTTCTTACTCTCTCTCTCCTACACTCTTCTGAATTTTTTTCTCACAACTTTACCCAATCACTCTAGACTTCTGTTTTCTCTCAGCTTGTCACCCCTACTTAGGTTTCACTTCCTTCTCACTGCAATATTTATCTTGTAGTTAACATGCTAAACATATACTATTCTCTAACATCTGGTCCCTTGACCCATTTTCCATTATCATTCAAGCCTGGACAAAAGCAATACAGAATTTCCAATATTAAGGATGTTATCCAATTCTGCTTGTGTATTGGTGACATGACTATGATGCCTGGGTCCACTGAAAATTTGGGTTTACCTGTTACAACCATGAAACCAATACTCTTTCTTGGCTGAGTGTCTAAAGAACTCCTCATAGCTGCTTGTACAAAAACTTTCTCTAGCAAATTCCCACAACAACTTCTGCCCTCTCTAATTCAAGAGAAGGATTGATGTTATGGTTCTGTGAGCAAATAAATGAAATCCATCAGAAGCTTTTGTGTTCTGGACTCATCTGTATTTCAATACTTTCTTGTTTACCATTCTCCCATTTGCAAATTCTCTGGTCCAGTCTCAGATGAAGATGTGTTCCTTATGTTTTCCAAGACGAATGCCTCTATTTGTGGCCATCTCAATCCTGTTCTCTCCTGTCCTGGATGTTTGGGAGCATCCAATTTGAAATGGCCAACAATTAATTTCTGATGTGGTTCATTTCCTTGGACAAGAAGGTAACACAGATAATTCTTATACACAAATATGCATAAAGTGAATGAATTTTTTAAAACATTAAATATTAATTACAAAAACTAAAAAGCAAAAGTATATATTATTTTTCTACAATAACTTGCATTTAGCCACTTTAGAAGTCTTCTTCTACTATTTCTATTAGTCTTGTACTTATTGCTTTATATTTAAATTAAAATACCCTACTTTCAAATAAAATCTATATATTATGTTTGTGATTTTTTGGCTTATGAATAATTCTAAGATCTTTTAGTATGTATGTCTCATTTTGATATTTTTGTGCTTTTGCATAATCTAATATTATTCTAATTTTAAACATTTTCTTTTTTTCTATTGAAGGAATTTTTATTTGTATTTATATTTCTGTAAATTGGCATGTATGTGTCACCATATGGAGTATGTTTAGAGTAGACACACAATTTATAGCAAGAAATTTACATATTAACTTTGTATTTGACAAATATAAAGACTTAAGATTTTGAGATAAGAATTCATTATTTGGTAAAAAAAAAAAGTTGGGAAAACTGGAAAAGAGTATGGCAGAAACTGGGCATGGGCTTATATTTCACACCATTTACCCAGATATGTTCTGAATGGATACTTGACCTGTATATAAAGAGTGATTTAAAAAATCACACTTAATGATAGATGAATAATTTATGAATATACAAGCTATAGAGAGCAAATTTAGGTGTTCAAAAGCATAATTTCAATCTCATTGAGTTAAAAAGATACTGTACAAATAAAATGAATATAGCCAAGATTAGAAGGAAAGTTGAAAATTGGGAAAAAATAGATTTATTGGATAAAGGTGTCATATCTCAAATATGTAAGAATAAGAATCATTCTTCAATTGATAAGTGGTCAAATGATATGAACAGGTAATTTACAATGAAGAAATCAAAACTATGTAGTCATATAAAAATGCTCTAAATCATTATTGATTAGAGAAATAAAGATTAAAACAACTTTGAGATATCATTTTATACCCACTAGGTTGGTCAAAATGAAGAAGGGGAGAGCGACAAATGTTGGAGAGGATGTAGAAAATTTGGGAAACAATTTCATTGTTGGTGGAATTACGAACTGATCCAAAAATTTTAGAGAGCAATCTAGAATTGTGGCCAAAGAGTTATTAAACTACCTATACCCTTGGACCCAGAAATATCACTATTTGGTTTATTTCCAAAGGTGATTAGGGAAAAAGGAAAAGAAACTATATATTCAAAAATATTTATAGTAGCTCTCTTTGTTTTGGCAAAGAAGTAGAAATAGCAGGGGCTCCCATCAGTTGGGGAATGGCTGAAGAAATTGTGGTATATGATT
>NW_020944724.1:3855-4642 GCF_900497805.2 Vombatus ursinus
ATTGGAATAACCACTGTGTAAAATACAGATATCACTTTTCCTTGAGTTGGGGAGTAGTTTGAGTTTGGACACAAATAAGTAACAACTGAAGTTCCATAAAATATAACAATGGCTGTAATATGGGAAGCACAGGTTGAGAATGCTTTGCGCCTCCCTTCAACTGAATGTAAGCGTAGAATAGAGAAAAGGATATAGATATAAGAGGTAAGGATGATCAGAAATGTTCCTAGCATGGTTGTCCCAGCAAAAACGAAAATGATAGTTTCATTCATTTGAGTATCAGAGCAAGAGAGTTTGAGTACTGGAGGAGTATCACAGAAAAAGTGATGGATGACATTGGAGCCACAGAAGGATAAGCTACTTATGTAACTGGTATGAATAATGGAGTTCAGGAATCCTGCTGTGAAGGCCCCCATGGCCATCTTCAGGCACACTGTCCTTGACATGATAACTGGGTAAAGAAGGGGATTACAGATAGCTACATAACGGTCATAAGCCATCAATCCAAAGAGGATATGCTCAGTGGCTGCCAAAGCAATAAAGATATACATCTGCACAAAGCAGCCAGCAAAAGAGATGACTTTCCTTTTAGACAATAAGTCAGCTAACATCTTTGGAGTGATGTTTGTAGAGTAAAAAATATCAGCCAAGGACAAGCTGGTCAGAAAAAAATACATAGGTGTGTGAAGCTGAGAATCTATCTTGATTAACGTAATCATTCCTGCATTTCCCATCATTGTGAGAGTGTAAATCACCAAAAATAATACAAAAAGTATAACTTGAAGTT
>NW_020944724.1:4652-7171 GCF_900497805.2 Vombatus ursinus
TGAGCCAAACAGGGTTGCAGGTTTATTCACTGACTTGAAGGAAGCATAAATGATATGCTGATGAAATTTGTCATTAACAGAACAGTAGAATGTAAAGATAACATGTTAGATGAAAAGAAGAGGATCTAAAAGGACATCAACAGTTTATGGCATTAGAGAAAATTTGGTAAAATTAAATTTAATAGGGCAAATATAAACATGTAGACTTCTATTCAAAAAGAACTTTGAAAGGAGCATATGTGAAAGAGAAATTTATATATTTTTTTGCAATTCAAATTCAGTATAAATCAGTAAGCAATCTAAGACTGAAGTAATCAAAACAGAACTCTCAGGACAATAGTGGTTAGAGGACTACACTGTTTTTGTTTGTTTATTTGATCGATTGATTATGGCCAGCATACATTTGGAGTTTTTTTTTAATTGTTGATGAGCTTTTTTAGGACAGACATTCACTACCTGGCCAGCATCTAAGGGAGAGCAAGTGGAATGATGAAGGTATTTGAGATTATGTCACAGGAGGATAGGCTGAGTGAACTGAGCATGTTTAACTCATGAAGGAGAGGACTTTTGGGGCAGATCATAAAAAGTGTCTTTAATAATGTAAGGGATAGACAAAATTGTTCCAGTTGGGTCCTGAGAAAAGAAGCAGGAGAACTCGAAAGAAGTTTAAATGATCATTTTTTCCTATGTGAAGGGGAGAAACTTTGGCATCAGATCACAGGATCTTAAATATATTCATGAAAGGTACAACAACAGTTGTGGAAACTTAGACCCAGAGATGTGAAGTGTCTGCTAAAGTCACATGTGATGGAACAGATCTGGTGCCGAGTCCACGTCCTCTGATTCCTGACGCAATGTCGATTGGATTGCCAATTCCTAATAAGAGGAACTATCCCAAAGGGGAAATGAAGGTTTTAAGGAGTTAAGGAATTCCTCTGCTACTATCCATGTGGAAAGGAACAGATTAGTCTCTATAATTTTCAGCATCAAATAGAAATTTTTGTATGGAATGTAATAGATTTTTATAACATAATTTCTGCTTGCAATCTTACTCTTCTTACACTTTAATCCCCTCTATTAACTCTACAATTTGGTCATACTTTCTTACATAAAATGTCTTGAGATGGCACTCCAATTTCAGCCTCTATATCTTTGCACAGGCTTTTGACATACCTGGAGTGTTCCTTTTCCCCTTAGGTTCCCTGCTTTCATTTAAGATTCAGGGAAGTTAAAAAATTTTGGAAATACCGTTCCCCAGAGCTAAGGCCTAGCTGTGCCGGTCACGCCGTGCACTCTCCTCCTATAAGGAGCAGGCTGCCAAGGTCATACTTACCAGTCTTCGGTGCCCACCCAGATAAACACAGAGATGAGCTGATCAGGAGGTGCAAACACTCGAGTTTTATTCAGAGGCCATCACAGCAAGGCCAAGCAGGAAAGCCAGAGCAAGAGAGCAGGAGCAAGAGAGAGTGAGCTCCTATCCCTACTGTTCCTTAAGTACCTACTTAGCCCCTCCTCCTCAGCCGGCCTACTAGTCATTGATTGTAGGATCAGATACCAGAAGGGGATGTCTGGGTTTAGCGCTGCACCAAGGGAGAGGACGTGATGCAGGAGGCTAGGACTGGATACAGGAAGGAGACGTCTGGGGTTAGTGCATAGAGAAAGGGAGAGTACGTGACACAGGAAGTCAGGCCCAGATACCAGGAGGAGGTGTCTAGGGTCAGTGCTACACAAAGGGAAAGTACGTGACCCAGGAAGTCAGGTTTGGACACAGGAAGGAGACGTCTGGGGTTAACATTTCACCTAGGGAGAGGACTAGACAAAGGGAACTCGTTCTCTGCCGTCCCACTCCCACGTGGCACAGCCCCCTGCCTCAGGAGCACATGCTCCGGCTACTTCCTTGTATCCTGTTCCTTCTCCAGCTTATCACAGCTCCACATAGCACTGCCCACTGCCTCAGGAGTGTGAGCTCTGGTTACTTCTCGGTATCCAGTTCCCATCCCAGTTCACCACAACTCCGCCTAGCACAGCCCCTGCCTTGGGAGCGTGAGCTCCGGTTACTTCCTAATATCTTGTTCCTACCCCATCTTGCCACAACCCTCACGTGGTAGTAGCCAACATCAGACAATCCCTCACATCCAGCAAGCAGGCTGTGTCTTGTACTTGGCATAATAATAATCCTTTGCACTCTGGTGGATACCACCTTCTGGCAAAGTGTGTTACTTGGACTAGTACCAGGTTTTACTGAGGGCTTTAGCTCCTGCTTTTTCCTGGGGCCATTCATCACATTTTCACAATCCCTGATCCTTGTCACTGACAGGTACTGCACTCCCATTCCTGTCACAGAACTCTGGGGACAGACGTGGGCAAGTTCCCCAAGACTTCGGACAATACTTTTCCCACGGGACTATGGGAAGAGCAACTCAAGACCTGAAAATAATTATAGCATGGTCCACCCCAGGATGTATATAAGACCTGCCTTTACTCCAGCATATTAAGCCCTCCTTCTTAAGAGGGGGCTT
>NW_020944725.1:0-602 GCF_900497805.2 Vombatus ursinus
GTATGAAATAGAAGAGGGAGTTATTAGCAGATGGAATTTGGGGGGACTTTTGATTTGTGAGGGGGAAACCCAGAAGCTTTACTTGAGTTGTGAGTAGGTATCCTGGCAACAAAAATGTAAAGTGGGAATACCTCAGGCTTCAGGAAAAGGCTAGGCAAATTCAACCATTGATAGGGCCAAGAACTGCCTTGCTGTCTTCTGAAGGCCCTC
This sequence comes from Vombatus ursinus, assembly GCF_900497805.2. Taxonomy (NCBI): domain Eukaryota; kingdom Metazoa; phylum Chordata; class Mammalia; order Diprotodontia; family Vombatidae; genus Vombatus; species Vombatus ursinus. The sequence continues at coordinate 211 of NW_020944725.1, forward strand.
TTGTTCCTAGTCTACAAGTGGACACCAAAGACACTTGAAACATTTCTGGAAAAAAATTAGAATTCTCATGTGCAAATGAGCCCTGCAGGGAAATCCTTTAATCTTTCTTAGACAGCCTGTCAACCACGAGACTAGCAACTGACACTTTGACTTCATACTAGTCTTTTCCACTAAGCACTGGGTGTACTTTCACTCATCGACCTAATTGAACTTTATCTCTCCCTCCTTATGTTTTCCTAAGGCACTTTGCCTAACTCTGTCCCTTGTCTCAATCATATTTTAACTTACACAATATTTATTTATGCACTTGTTATATTCAGGGGTGATGTGAGGCTCAAAGAAAATAAATAGAAAGTACTTTGCAAACTTTAAAGCACTGTATAAACGCCGGG
>NW_020944725.1:612-4336 GCF_900497805.2 Vombatus ursinus
CAAAAAGGAACTTTTTATTTTAAGTAACTATGGAATAATTATGCTAATTGGCATTGCAAGGTAGCTGGAATCGTGTCCAATCACATCACAGCTTTCCAAACCTTTGGCTTTCTTATTAGCGCATTGTAGGAAGCAAAGACATTACTCACCAAGATGCTGCAGTGTTCTGATAGCATGTCCCAGGAGCGGATGGTTTGCTGCTTCCTGTAAAGAAATAGAATTATCCCACTGAGGCTGAGTAATTTTAAAAAGTCTCTTAACTGTAGTGATTCAATCAGAGTGCATTTGTTTTGCATAATCCTCAGAGACCCCATTTACCGAGCAAAGAAGGAAACAGGGCTAACAGGGAAAAGTAACAAAGGAAATCAGTGATAGAGTTAACCTTTTAGGACCTCTGCTATAAATCCCAGGCTTGCCAAGACAGCAACATACATTGGTAGCCTCTTGCCTCATTCTTTTTCATCTCTAGTATAACATTGGGTATTGCAGCTAGGTATGTAACAATTCTGCCCTTGGATGTGTAGTTAGGAAATGTATGAATGGCTCATGATTGTTCACATACTGGGAGATAGAAAACTCTTTAACCATGGCCTGGGGTGGGGTGAGGATCCCACCTTGTTGAGGAAAGGTTATCCTCCTCTCTGTGGCTCCCAGAGCTGTCTTGAGCCCCCACGCCATGAACAAAGAGTCTCAAGGAAACGCAAAGGACAGAATCAACCACAAGTGTTTGTGAGAAATAAGATCAGGTCGGTTAGGTGCAGTCTTTAACAGAATAAAAGAATGTGCTTAGACATGGGGGCCAGTCATAGCTAGATGAAGTGAAGCCTGGGAAAAAGATAAGGACTTGTCCTTTCTAGATGTTTTTTCTTTAGTGCTCCAGCCACCCAAGTGAGTGCTCATGGTTTAGAAAACAAACCAAAACAAAATACAGTCTAATATCTCGCTTCTTTCTCCTTTTTCTTTTGCCTGTTCAGTCTTGCTGAAGGAGTACGTTTGAGGGGGCATCTGCCTGTGTCATCACTGTTGCAGCCACTGATCCATTTCTGCTCCCGGCAGCTCTGGGGAAGCCCCACTCACCCTTCCTCTGCATATGTCCTCTCAAGAGCTTTTTAAAAAAGTCCTGCTGTAGCAGAAAACTCTTCCCTCCAGTCTTAGTCTTGGGGGTTACCTTCCTCTCTTCCTGAGCTAGTAAGAAATTCAATGCCCAGGGTCTTTAGTGAGTTAGGTCCCCCCAAAAGGCAGCCAGTCCAAGCTTTGCCTGAAGGACAGTTATATTGGTATGGAGTTTTATGAATTTTTGGTGCTTTCTTTCCATTTATGAATTATTTCCTTTATACACCTTGAAATAATATGTGATGGAAATGAAATAAGAAAGATATGCAAGAGAAATTGTTTTTGGTTGCTGATTAGACCTGTAATTTTATCATTAGGAAACTTTCTATGTGAAAATTCTCCCTACCTATACCTTTACTCTTGCAGGGCCGCCTGGGGACACTGAAGGCTTTAGTGGCTTGCCTGTGGTCACAAAGATATTATGCATCGGGAGCAGAGCAAGAACCTGAGTTTCCCTGACTCTCGTCCCACTATGCTGCCTATTGTTTAGAGTTTCTGATTCACGAATTGCTGCATCTTGCTGAAAGGAGTCAGACTTGAGATTTTCTATTTACTTTGATAAGAAAGCTGAATGATGCTCTTTTACGCCCCTCTCCCCCCCCAAACACAAATAGATCCAATATGACTTAGTGGAAAGAGAATTGGATATTAGGTCAGAAGATTTAAGTTTGAATTCTGGCTCTGCCATTTATTATTTATGTGGCATTGGGCAAAATAGTGTTTTGTGACAATCCTCTGGCATAAGGGAATCTCTCCTGGGAGGACATAGGGTTTCCCTATTGACCTTTGTCTTCTACAACTGGACTCAAAGTGCCATATTCCCCCAGTGCAGGTGCCGCTATCAAAAGGTTAAGTCCTTGTCTGGGTACCCAGTTTATGTCTGAGGAAGGGCTCATGGACAGGGAAAACAACCTCTTACTGAGTTTGGTTGCTGAGAATAATATGTAAAACAACAGCATCAGTTCAATATGAAGCTTAATTGTAAGCAATGGGGAAGATGGGGAAGTGAGAAAAGAGAGGAAAAGGGGACCTGATATACTACTCAGGCATACACATTAACAAAGAGAATAACTCCCATGAGGGCGGTGTTGCATTGGAGAGAGCAGAGACACAGGTCCGTTCAGCCCGAGGAAGGTGCTCCAAAGTGTTTTTCTGAGAGTAGTGTTCTTATACTTTGATTTTAGGTGGCTCCTCTGAAGCTGACAGAGTTGCACAGCAGGGGTCAGGGCAAAATATCATTTTGGGGATTTCCATATCAGTAAAGAAAACAAACTAGTAGTAGTAGACAAAATATTATTTGTGGGGCACAGCTGTACTAACCTCTGAAAAATGTTATTGTCAGTATTTTTTTCCCATGTCTATGTTATAGAAGCTTATATCACCTTAGACAGATTACAAGGTCTTGGATTCTGTTGGCTAATTGTACCTGCAGTCCTATTGCTAATTACAGATGACTTTCATTGCTAATTACAGATGACTTTCATCTGCCTGTAAAGGATATAAATAATGTTTCCATGTCCTTTACTTGGATGACAGTATATTTTCTTTAGAAAGTACAATCCCCAGAACCTTGTGAAAGTTCCTTCAGGCAACATCACCTAGAAAGTCATGAAAGAAATGAATAGAAGCATGAAGGCTGAAGAGGAAGTGGTAGGAGAAGAAGAGTGGGGAATGTGGGAAGAGAAATGGCCTGGGATCCAGGGCCTTTCCTCTTGGGCCATGACTACTCCTATGGGGGTCTGCAGACAATGAGGTATTTACCTGCAATGGTTTCTAGCTGGTACTTCCAGAAGAAGTGATAGATGGAGAGGCAAGGCACCTTATGGCTGGAATGTACTTCATACTCCTCTTTGCTTGTTGACTTTTCCCTCTTTGTCTACTCATCCTTTAAGGCTAACTGGGATGCCACTTCTGCCATTAAATCTTCCTAGTTCTTTCCGCCCATGTCCTGAACCTCTATGTCACTAATGACTTTTCCCCTCTCCTGACATAGCATTTTGCTTTGCAACTCTCTGATGATGAACGGTATCTGCATATGTGTTTTATTCTCCATCTCTCCTCCCCCTATTGGACTATTACAGTAGACTTCTAGTTTGTCTCCCTGCCTCAAATTTTTCTTTATTCTAATCCATCTTCCACTCAATGGCCGAAGGGGTTTTCCTAAAACAGAGGTCTGATCATGTTGCCTCTCCTATCTAGTAAGCTCCATCCATTCCAAGATCAAATACAAACTCCTCCATTTGGCACTTAAGGCCCTTCACAGCCTGTCTCTTTGCTACTTTTCCAGTCTTCTTACACTTTACTCCCCTCCATAAGCAATACAATGCAGTTACAGTGGCCTAAGTGCTGTTCCTCAGATGACAACTCTTATCTCCCAACTCTATGCTTTTGTATTGGATATCCTCCATGCCTGGAATGTTCTTCCTCTTCTCCTCCATGTCTTGGCTTCCCTGGGTTTTTTTCAAGGTTTAGCTCAAAGTCCATCTTCTTCAAGGGGCCTTTTCAATGAGTCCATCCCCACCCCCACCTTGGCCCCTGCCTTCCTACCGAGATTACCTTCTATTTAGTCTGTATGTGTATTATATGTACAGAATTATTTGCATGTTGTCTC
>NW_020944726.1:0-10383 GCF_900497805.2 Vombatus ursinus
TTAGGGTACCATTATCTGTGACATTCCTGTGCCATAGCTGGGCTCTGGCCAATCCCTTTGGGCATCACCACAATAGTTTTTCCAGCATTAAAGAGGCAAATTCTGAGAAGGAGACAGTTGACTTCTTTTCCAAGGTCATCAGTGAGGAACTAGGTGGGAACTTAAAGTTTGCAGTGGTATTTAGTAAGTTGAACTTGGTTGCATTTGACTGTCATTTATAAAAACTATAGGCTTGGAGTGAACTATCATTTAACAGCCTTTAAGAAAGAAAAAAGGGGTGGTGATATTGCAATTAATTGGTTTTGTGTAAAAAATTTGGGGTGAAGCATAAAGTAAAATTAAGTGGAATAAAAATTAATTTGTATGATTGAGAAATAGAGATTAAAGGAATCAGAAGGAAAAAAAAATGGTCCCACTAAAATAGAAAAGATTTAGAAATTAAGCATTTAGCAATTAAGAATTAAAACAATGCCCCTTTGATTGTTGCTACATGTCTCCTTTCCCCAATCAATATAATGTCAGTAGAAATTTAACAGATACATTTAACATATGTGAACTGATTGATACAGAAAGGATCATTTCCTTGCTCTGGTTTCAATAGCTGTGCTAAAGAATTAGCAATACAGAAAATTTAAAGGAATTGATTTGAGTCCTTGGGTAAGTCAAAGAAACAAAGAAGCAGTAATGGGAAGTTGGGACTGTCACCATGAATTTTGTTGAATACAAGCCAACTAAAAATAATGAAGCCTTGTGCAAAATGAAGTTTAGTTATTGCCTCTAGTCATTATAAATCAAAATTATTGGGTTGAAAATAGTGCAATGGTAGTAAATTAAAGAATCTAATCAGTCTTTGTATGTACAAAGGGGATAATAAATATTTACACCTATCTCCCAGGGTTGTTGGGAGAAACATAGTTGTAAAGTGCTTGACACAGTGCCTGGCTTGTGTAAAGGATGAGCACTGTAGTGTTCAGAATATGTAGGAATACAGCTGAGGAGAGAACTCTGGGAAGATGGTGGAGTAGGTCAGAAAATTTCAAGCTCTCAAGATTTTCCTCCACAAAAGAGATAAAATAGGGGCAGCTAGGTGGCGCAGTGGATAGAGCACCAGTCCTGAAGTCAGGAGGACCTGAGCTCAAATCCGGCCTCAGACCAAACACTTGACGCTTACTAGCTGTGTGACCCTGGGCAAGTCACTTAACACCAATTGCCCAAAAACAAACAAAAAAAAAACCCCAAAAAAGAGATAAAATAGTGCCTCTGGGTGAACATAGAGTAGTGAAAATAAATAAGACTGGGACAGAATAGGGGTCTTCCAGGGGCAATCAGAGAACATCTGAAGAAAAATCCCAGGATGAGATTTCCTCCCAGTGAAGAGTAAACACCTCCAGGTTAGGGACCTTTCAAACAACAAGTGGTAAGCCCTGGGGTTAGCTGGTTTGGGATGCTATCTCAGTCCAAGGCACAGGAAGTTTTACCCCCAGGACAGTGAGGGGAGTTGGGAATCTGACCTGGGGAAGGTCTAGGGAACCTCTGCTGACAAGGAACACTGGACCCAGCTGTACTGCAGAGAGTGGTGGGGGTAAGAAGGAACCAGCACATCCCGGGTGAATGCAGAAGCAGTGGGGCAGGATACCGCTGGCTGTGGGCACTTCCAGGAGGCTGGAGGTCTTGGTCTGAGTTCAAAGTCAGAGGGGAGAACTGAAGAGAATTAGATGCCAGAGGCACCATACCCCATACCCCAGAACTAGTGGTGATCATTGATGGGGTATGGGCCCAAGGCAAGATCTTTGCTCCTTGCCCCAAAAAGAATTTGGCTCCCATTTGTCTATGGGCCCCTGAAAACCCTTAAACCTTTCTTACTCTGGTCTCAAAGGGTTCCTTATTGACTCCCTGTATCTCCCTTTGAAAACCCTAGCCCCACCTTTGTATCTTATTCAGATGCCTTTCAAACTTCTTCCTTCCAGCTCCCTTCATTATCTATTCCCATTGTCTATTCACTCTCCCAGACCTTCCAATCAGAATTCTCCCTAAGTCACCCAGACCCTTTCCCCAGCCCCTCCTCTGGTCACCCAAAATTACTTGAGTGTATATAAGATCTACCCTGGCCCCCATTGAAACACTGAGACTTTCTCATGCCCAAAAGACTGAGACTTTCTCATGCCTGCTCATCCCTATGGGCGTTACTAATGTTCAGATACCTTAAGAGTCTGGTCTGTATGGTTTATCTCTAATAAACTTTTTCTTTGGCTGAAAGAAGATTTGGGTTGAATTCATTCAAACAGGGCCTGCGTTTTGTGATCTTGGGGTTCCAGCACCCCTAAACCTCTAGAACTCATCAATTATAAAAACTAAACTGTTACCAAAAAAATGCATAGGCAAAGGAGAAAGAATCCAAAGAGTAATGTCAAATGGTCACCTGCCCAAAAAGAATTCAATGAAGAACTAAAAAAGACTTTAAAAATCAAATGAGAGAGATTGAGGAAAAATTAAAAAGAAAAATAAGAATAATCCAAGGGAAACAAGAGGATTAGGAAAAGAAAATCAGTCAATTAGAAAAGGAGATCCAGAATCTCAAGAAAGAAAATGACTCTTTGAAAATCAGAATTGGGACAGGAGATAGAGAACATTACGAAAAGCAAAATGGATACCTTTGATTACATTCAATTGAAAAGTTTTTGCACAAACAAAGCCAATGCAACTATGATTATGAGGAAGGTAGAAAATTGGGAATTTTTACAACCAGTCTCTCTGATAAGGGCCCCATTTCTAAAATAAATAGAGAATTAAGTCAAATCTATAAGAATGAAGTCATTCCCCAATTGATAAATGATCAAAGCATATGAATAGGCAATTCTCAGATGAAGAAATTAAAGCCATCTATAATCATATGAAAAAAATACTCTAAATCACTATTGATTAGAAAAATGCAAATCAAAACAACTCTGAGGTACCACATCACACCTATCAGATTGGCCAACATGACAAAACAGGAAAATGATAAATGTTGGAGATCTTGGAAAACTGGAACACTAATTCATTGGTGGTGGAGTTGTGAAATGATCCAACCATTTTGGAGAGCAATTTGGAACTATGCCCAAAGGGCTATAAAAATGTACATACCCTTTGACCCAGCAATAGCACTTTTAGGGTTATATCCCAAAGAGATCATACAAATAGGAAAAGGACCCACATGTACAAAAATATTCATAGCAGTTCTTCTTGTGGTGGCAAAGAATTGGAAATATGAGAGGATGCCCATCAATTGGGGAATGACTGAGCAAGTTGTGGTATATGAATGTGATGGAATACTATTGTGCTATAAGAAATGATGAGCAGTCTGACTTCAGAAAAACCTGGAAAGACTTGTATGGTCTGATGCTGAGTGAAGTGAGCAGAAGCAAAAGAATGTTGTACACAATAACAACCATGTTGTGCAATGACTAACATTGATAAACTTAACCCTTCCCAGCAATACAAGGATCTAAGACATCTCCAAAGGCCTCATGATGGAAAATGCTATCCACATCCAAAGAAAAAACTAGGGAAGATGAAGTGTTATTTTTTTCTCTTCTGTTGAGTTTTGTTTCCTCTTTATGGTGATTCCTCCTATTGGTTCTAATTTTCAGTTACAACATCACTAATGTGAAAATATGTTTCATAGGAATGTATCTGTATAGCCTATATCAGATTGTGGGCCATCTTCGGAAGCGTGGTGGGGAAGAAGGGGGAGAAAAATTTTAAACTTGAAAGCATATGGAAGTGATTGTTGATAAATCAAAATAAGTTAATAGAAAAATTTTTAAAAAAGAAAATCAGAATTAGGTAAGGGGAAGCCAGTGAAGTTATAAGAGACAAAGAAATAAAAAAATATATAAAGAATGAAAAAATAGAAGAGAATGTGAAAGATTTCATAAGAAAAACATCTCATGTGGAAAACAGATGAATAGAAAACATACCAATAATTGGACTACCTGAAAGCTATGATCAAAAAAAAAAAAGAATCTTGGTACAATAATACAAGAAATAATTAGAGAAAATTGTCCTGAAGAATTGGAAAAAATCCATAATCACCACCTGAAAGAGATCCTATGATGAAAAGTTACAGGAATATTACAGTCAAATTCTGAAAACCCCAGCTTAAGGACAAAATATTATGAGCAACAAGAAAAAATCGATTTTCATATGGCTTGACCACAATTAGAATTACACAAGACCCAGCAGTGGCGACACTAAAAGACTGCAGGTCTTGGAACACTATATATCAAAGAGCAAAAGAACTGGGCTTCTAGCCAAAAATATCATACCCAGCAAAGCTAAGTATAATTCTGAATGAAAACAATAGATATTTAATGAATTGTCAGACTTTCAGAACTTTGTTTAAAAAAAAAAAAGCAAAATCCTGAACTCAATAGAAGATTTGACATACAAGAGTCAAGAGAAATTATAAGGTACATACCATGACCAATTATAAGGGACTCAATAAGGATAGAATGTTTACCTTTTATGCATGTAAATATAAAACCTATATCTAGGATTGTTTTTAGTAATTAGGTAGCTTATAAGAAAGATTGGAGTAAACCTAAGTATGACATGATTTCAAATAGTAAAACCATTCAAGAACAGCTAAAAGAGTAATTATCTTATACAAATGAGATGCAAAAGAAGAACCAATACAGAGGAATTAGATGGGGGAGGGGGGCTGTTAGTTCTGGAAATGTACTTTCATTTGGAATGGGTTCAAGAAGGAAAAACACATATACATCTAAAAGAGTATAAAAGTTTTCTAAATTTAGAAAGAAATAAAACTGTAAGGGGATAGGGAGGGGGGAGAGGATAAAGGAGGGATCTTTAGAAGGGAGGGGGAGAGAATAGGTCAAAGGGGTATAAAAAAGGGTATTTAGATTTAGGGGAATGGGAGGATAAGGGAGGGATTGCTGCAGGGGGGTAAGTTAAGTAATAGGAGGGCAAGGTAGCAGGTAGAGGTAAAGCAGAGGAATTAGGAGCAACAGGAAATAAGAGATATGCACAAACATAAGAAAAGTTAGGAGTAGTATCTCTTAGGGGTAGTATATGCTTATATATGTGTATATGTATGTATGTATACATGTATGTATATATCAATATCCATATATATATATGTGTGTGTGTTTAATTATAGTCATGGGGTGGAAGGTAAGGGGGAAGAAGGGGGGAAAAGAACAAAGTAAAAAGTATACAACAGAGAACAAAAGAAAACCTACAAGGAAGCAAAGAAAAGATGGACAGCTTTCATTATAATGTGCAGTATTTAGTGTATTGGCTTTCTTGAAATGAAAAGTTATTGCTATACATTCTGAATCCTCTCTTAGGTTCTGTTGTGCACATGACACATTTTTGTTTTCTTTTCTTACTTTATATTTAAGTTTATGTTTCTTTTTATTATATTTAAATTTCAGTATTTGTCTAAAATAAAATTTTGAAAAAGGAACACAATTGAACAAAATGCTGTCCTAACATTTATAGGTACTTTTTAAAATTGGTATGGAATGCTAACAAAATTAAGAAATTATAGACCAAACATTTTAAAGTATTACTAAAAATGAGCTTAAGCAACTTTCAAGACAGAAAAAGCCTAGCACATGGTAAGTACTACATAAATTACTATGTTTAGCATGAAAATGCCAAGGGTAATAAAATAAATTACTTTAAGTTTGAAAGGTATTTAAGTAAATTATTATCATCTGATTGGTAATGTTTTAAATGTAAGAAGGGTAAGAGAAGATGCTAAAGCAAGTTTCTTCCTCTGTTCAATCTGAATACTGTTACATCATAAATATATCTGTTATAGGATTATTAGAGTATATTTTGTATATAAAAACTAGAAAATAATAATACTAATAATAAATTACTGTTGGAAGAAAAATGTGGTAAAATCCTCTTAGGAGATCTTTATCTGGGAGGTTCCTTCGAATGGGCCCCACTGACAGGGTATTGTGAGATTCTACAGCACTGCCATTTGAAGAACCAGGGCCTCTCCCACCTAAAGTGGAGAAATGAAACTTTTGAATAATAAGTGGGTATTATTTGGGATGATTTGGAAACTCTTGTAACTGTATCTTTCAATGCTATTATTTTAAATCAACTATTCACTGTGTATGAACTTGTGGTGAAGAAGTGGAAACAGCAGTACAATGCTAAACAGGTCTCTCAGCCTGCATGACTGAGGAAGGTAAGCCATTCCTTCAATTTCAATCACCAGGGGTACTTTTTTTTAGTTCCCAGGGAGTGGGGAGGGGTCATTGTGGCACACAAGGAATAATAGATTCAATCAAGCAAGGGTGGGTTACTCTAGATACCACCCTAATGGCAACTGGCATAACAGCCACTTGTCCAACTTTTAATCAGCTTGCATTTTAAGTCATCTGCTAGTTTCTGGTGTTCATCTGCTAGCTTGTACCCCTCTTTGAGTACTTACAGAAAAAGATTATTGTGCCCAAGTCAGTACTTGACCAAAGTTGAACTATTCCCTGGTTTTAAAGCCACAGCTCCCTCTTGTATCATAGCTTTCACTTGCCTACATGGACTCTGCTTAGTGATCCCATCTCATTCTCATCTCATTGTATTCTAGAAATGTTCAGATAGTCTGTCTTTGGCTTTATCTACAGACCAAAGTAGGGAATGATGGTTGTAAACAGATGAAAGTTGTTGAATGATAGTTGTGAAGAGATGGAATTTGTGAATAGCTGAAACATTCTATATGAGATTTTGAGGCTAATATGTGAGAAAAATAATGATCATCTAGCCCTAAGCTGTCATTAGTGAAATTTTGCTATTTGAGAAAGAGTCCGTTGGGATTTGATTTGCTGCTAATCTAAGTCTTGAATCCAGATATACGTGACTGGCCCCTCATAAGGCTGCTAGTTCAACATGCTATGTGCCCTTCCATCTAAGGACTGCCACAAGTGGATGTCTGTCCCTAAGAAAGTAAAGAGAACAACCTTGGGAAGGCAAAGGCAGGATTCTCTTGACCTATCCCCATCTTGGTAAATAAGATATTTTCCTACCTAGTTAATTCTGAGCCTGGCTATGACATCCTGCCATACAATTGGCAGCCTATGACTCACCTGAAATCAAACAGAATTAATGCTACTATGTCTCTGCCTTTCTCCTCATAAAGCAAATTCTATTGATAGGAGCAAGTGTAATAGAAGATGAACCCTATTGGTGACTTCTGATTAAGTAATATATGCTAGTATAGGGAGGGATCATTTTGAACTGTCATTTGAATCACAAATAATAGAGACCATGAAGACTTGTAATTGGTGGGTTATTTAGTTTATAAGAAATCGTCCTATAACATTCTTTCATTGTGATAATATGATTAGTGGCAGATGTCACTTAGTGGAAAATGTGACTAATTTTCAAAATCAGATTAAGAATTTTATATGTGAAATCTGTTTAAAACATTCATCTAATAATATTAAGAGAGACAAAGACTCTCTTTCCAGTTCAGGTTCTTATGATGCAACAGTTGAAATTCTCTGAAGTTTCAGATGAATTATATATTCTTAATATAAAGATTCATCTTACAGGTGTATTTTAAACTAGTTTGTATTGTCCTCCTACATGCTCTTGGGAACTAGGAAGCAGATCTAGAAGGAAATAAGCCTCTTCAGAGCTGACCTATGAATGTGGCTTGTTTTAGAAATATAAAATTACAGACCTGGAACATTTTTCATCTACATTAAGGACATGTGATCCTTAACAACTGAATCTATCTAAAGCTATGAAGCTACGATTATTGGAACTTGCTGTTAGACCTCATGGGACTGTAATTGATATTGTGAGTCTGATTCCAGATATGATCCTCAAAGGAATCCTATTAGGCCAATGATTCATGATACCAGGTACCTAAAGGGGTTGACATCCATGAATTATAGGTGAAGTTCTCCTGAGGAAGGCAGGGAGAATGATTCTTAGCATGGGCTGAGGTAGGATTCTCCTGACTCGATTTCCCCAGCATAAAATTGCCTCTTGAATGAAAGTATTTCAAGCCTAGCTCAATAAAATTGGCTATCTATTATCAGGGCATCTTAATCTTTTTCCACTTGTGATCCTTTTTCACTCAAGAAATTTTTACATGACCCTGGGTCTATAGGTATATAAAATAGGTATACAAATCAAACATTTACTGATAATAAATCATAAAGAAATTTATTTTAAAACAATTTTTTGGTATACATATAATTTTATCATTTATTGAAGATGAAAGCAAATTTGCATACCAGTGAGATGAATTTGCTTGTTTATTTTTACTTAAAGAATTAAATCTTGGCAGAATATTTGATACTGCAGGATGTAGAGCATCTTCAACATTTTTCAGAGTTGATCAATATTTTGATTTTATAATCATCCATGCTGAGACTGTAGCTTTGCATAAATATGTAGTACAAAATGGCAGAAATATGTTTAGGGCCATTTCAGAAATTGTTGGAAATTCTGTCCTAATCTCAGGCCAAGATTCATTTAATAATTTTGTATGTACAGTAAACAAAAACAAAAACAAAAAAAAAGCACTGCAATTCCTAACATGCAATAGTCTCAAATCTGATCCAAGGTGTTTCTGGCCATGTTCGTTGGTGTTGCATGGTGTGATGGCATGTGCAGTGCAAAGTGCCTATGTTGTATGTTCAGAACCAAGGCTGCAGTGAAGTTGCATGGCAGAATATGGGCAAGCACTACCAAAAACACCTCAGATTCATGGAGCATTTGATTTTCAATGAATTTTTGGTTGTTGTGTGTTAAGAAACCTTTTACTATTGCCAAATTTTTAGCAACCCCCACATTCAGTCATGTGACCCCATATGGGGTTGCAACCCACAGTTTAAGAAGCACTGATAGAAACAACATACTTACTGCTTGATCTGGGAGGGAGGGAAGGATGGGGATGGGGGGGGCTCAGGAATGGAGCCAGCAGGAATGATCAGGGAAAGCCTGAGGCTGGGAGACAAAATCCAGTCTGAGATTCAGCCCTCTGGCAGGGGACCTGAGGGCTCTGAAAGAAGAGTGGTCAGGAAAGCAGGAGGCCTGGGGAAGGGGAGCACAGGTAGGGTTTGGAAGGAAGACATTCTAGCCCAGATCATGGCAGGGAGGTCAGGGACACTGGAAATATAGAAGGGCTTCAGGTGGATAGCTGAGCCTGGGAAAATAGGAAGACTGTCCTTAGGTCTAACTAGGAGCTGGGGAGGCCTCCTGGGACCCTCTGGAAGAGCTTATGCTTGGAATCCCTCATGGGACAGCTGACACAGGGAGTCAGTGCCTGGCATCTGATAAGGAAGCAGCCCAGGAGCTGGGAGTCAAGATAAGGGGGGGGGGGGCAGGCAGGAGCTTTGGTTCCTGCATCCAAAATGGAACGCTAAGGAAAAGCTCATGGATCCTTCCAGAGGGTCAGGTCTGAAGTCAGAGCAACCAAATCTCTAACTAAAAGCTGGGGGCAGGAAGACAGGTCATCTGGGTCCTGGTGGGAGGACAGAAAGCAGGATTCCTGGGTCTCTGTGGGCAAGGTCTGAATGTTGGGGAAGGGTGACTCAATGGTAAATCTAGGGATGGTAGTGTCCTCAGACATTTGGTTAGTGATTAAGAGACTGGAAAAGATTTCGGGGGAGGGAGCTCATCCAGTAGCCAGGCCTGGGAGAGTGGCCTGCTCCTGGTGGACCTGGAGGACACTCACCACATGGTGAGATGAGGAAGATGAGACCCAATGGCAAGAGCAGCCAGCAGAAGAGGGGGGGAGGGCTGGCTCAGAACTACCTGGGACCTGCACCCACAGAGCTGGTTTCCAGAAGGTAAAAAGATCCCAGCTCCATGGGAAGGCAGAGGGATCTCTGCTCCAGGGAAGGCAGAGAGGTCTCAGCACCAGTGAAGGAAGACAGGTCTCATCTCCAGAGATAGTTTATCTGCAAAAGAAGAAGGCAGAGCAATCTCAGTATCAAGTTCCTGTTTTTAAGTCAGCCTACTCTCAGAGGATCCTCCTAGTCCCAAGAGCTACACTCTGCCCAAGCCTCTGAGGTCCCCGGGATGGGTCCTTTCCACCCATCACACCCATGGCCAGGACCTCAGGACCCTGTGTGCCTCTTCTACTCAGGCCCTGCTCTCCATCACAAGAAATTCCTTGGCCACTGGAATTACCCTATTCTGCCTAGACTCCTCTCAGACCTCCAAACTCCACCCCAAGGCTCTTATTCCACCTTGGCCACCACCCACCAGACTGTTCATCCCTGAGAATTCCTCCTCTCCCATCCCTCTATCACCTGATTTATTATTAGAGGAAAGATTGGAGAATTTAAGAGTTGGCTGGGAGAGAGCAAAGAAGAGATAACTTTGAGATTTCCAGGAAAGCAA
>NW_020944727.1:0-13109 GCF_900497805.2 Vombatus ursinus
GCCCATTCAGGAACCACCTGACCTCAATGTCCCCAGGATAGAAACCATTGACAGAGCAGACAAGCAGGTTGTGTCCACAGGCCTGATCAGCAACGGAGACTGGACCTACCAGATCCTGGTGATGCTGGAAATGACCCCCAAGCGTGGAGACATCTACACCTGCCAAGTGGAGCACTCCAGCCTTCAGAAACCTGTCGTCTTGGACTGGAGTGAGATAGCGCTCCCTCACCCTCCAATTCTAACATTGCCCAGGAGGTGGAGCTGGCTCTGAGATCCCCTCAGTGTGTTTCCTGTACCCTCTTTTCTTCTAGCCTGGGCTGATACAAACCCCATGTGGTGCTACCTACTCTCTCCCCTTTCCCCAGCCCAGGCCCATAATGGCAGTACTGAACTAAGACCTATGGAGACCTCAACCTGGTCAGCCTCCTCACTGGCCCCAGCCCTGGGAGCTGGCCTCCCTGTCAGACTCTGGGATCAGCTTATAGACCCCTTCCCCTGGGGTAGGGGAGCTGGACTGGTGTCAGTGTCCCCTGATGAGCTTTCACTTCCTGAGTCCTGAAAAGCCCTTTGCACATCCATCCCTTCCTTTCTTAGGCAGGATTTAGCCCCTTTTCAGGCTCCCCTCAGACCCTTCTGTTCCCCACATGGGGCTGGCTCCTGGAGGAAAAGTTTTGATCCTTGGTGTCTCTCCTCTGCAGAAGCACAATCTGAATCTGCCAGGAGTAAGATGCTGAGTGGAGTCGGGGGCCTCGTGCTGGGGCTGATCTTCTTTGGGGTTGGCCTCATTGTCTACAAGAGGAGTCAGAAAGGTGAGATCCTCTGGGGAAAGCCCCGAGGCCCCTCTCCTCTGTGATCTCCAAAAGAGAGGATATTTGATTGTGTCACAAATCTGGTCCCAGGTCAGGGGTGAAGGGGTGGTCTGACTCTGGAGTCATGTTTTCCTTCCCTAGGAACTTATAGAAGGTGGTGAAGGGGCCAGATCCCAGGGCTCCAGGGTCTTAGGGAATCCCATATTCTCTAGTAGAGGCAGCCTTGGGAGGGGGCTCAGGTTCCATCCTTTAGCCCCTCCCCTTGCCATTTCCCCTCCCCCATCCACTCAGACAGTTGTAGATGGATGGATAAAGCATCAAATAAGTGCTTCCTCTGTGGTGTCAGGTACTGGGCTAAGCAGTGGTAGGAGCCCCCCGTCCCACAGTGCTCAGAACCTTGTTGCCTTTTGATTCCATGGCTCTAGAATTTACAAAGATTTGTATGTCTGTCTCTCTTCCTTTCCCAGGAAATCGTGGTTCACAACCAACAGGTAAGATCCTTCCACCCAGGTGGCATCAGGGTTCTCATAGCTACAGCCTCTGTCCAGTGGGGCCTAAAGCTGAGAAGAGACTTGGGGGCCCTTAGTGGGAAGAAGTGGTTCTACTTGTGGCTTCAGACCCCCATGGAGACTTTATCTGACTGTTCCTTGTCCTCTGCAGGCCTCCTGAGCTGATCCTGGAGCCTGGAGTGTCTCTTGGAAATGTTGAGTCCCCTCAGCCTCCCTCTCATGTTTTGAGGCCCCCTGCTTCTGGCCAGATCTCCAGGAGTTTACTCCTACTGACCCTTCACCTGACTGGCTCCTTCCCTGTTCCTTTGACTCTGTCTGCACCCTTTGGCATTTCCCCAACAGAGCTTCCAAGACCTCCTCCACCTTTCATAGTTTCTGTACCTTTTTTTAATCCGTTTTTGTCCCTTGAGCCTTCACCCCAAGAATTAGAAGACAGAATCAGCTGGTGCTTGGTGACATGGAGACAAAGTGAGGGGAATAGAGGGAGGAAACTTCAACACCTGGGATTTGTAGAATCTGTCAAAGTGTACAGTGCCTCCAGAGGTGCAGGTTGCATTCCATCCACACCTTTTCATCCTGGGTGCCTCTTGTCCATTTCCTTCCATAATTCCTGCAGAGGTTGAGTAATCTGCATGCTGATGGCCTTCCTCTACATTTCCTGATCTTACATAGATACCACTGGCCCTCCCAGGCTGTCTGACCACAAATCCTTAGCTTTCCCTCAGTGATGGGCCCACCTCATTCTGGTGACTTTCCCTCTATTACTTCTGCTCAGTTCTTTGATAATATACTGTGGCCTATACTTCCCTATCATGTGCCCCTCCATTGCACTTTTAAAAAATTAAAGTTTTAGTAATATATTTTGTGTTTATGTTATATTCATTGCTTAATATATACCTTCCTCTCATAGCTTTTCCTCATAAAAAAATTTTTAGTCAACAATTGCATAATAACCCTCACATTGATCACATATATCTGACGGTCTATGCAACAGTACATACCCATAGTCTTCCCCACTCCTTCCATGAAGTGTTTATTTTCTCTTCTCTGTGGCCAAGCTTGGTAACTATGATTCCATAACATTCAGCATCATTCCCCTCCCCCCCATTTTGTAGTCTTGGGTTTGGTTCTGCTCACACTATTCTGTGTCAGTTCATTGAAGTCTTCCCATGTTTCTTTGAATTTCTCATTTCTGTTGTTTCTTCTGTCACAACACAATTCCATCATGTTCATGTGCCACAATTTATTAGTCTTTTCTCAGTTCATGGGCACCTACTTTGTTTCTACTTCTTTGCTACCACAAAGTGTTGCAATGAATATTTATATATATATATGTGTATATATATATCTCAGATTTTTTCCCCCACCTTTTCTACCCTTGTCATATATGTTAAGCTGTGGGATCTCAGGATCAAAGAGTATGGAGATTTTGATGCTTTTGAGCATGATTCCAAATTGTTTTACACAATTGTCATGCCAGTTCACAGCTCCACAAATAGGGCATCATCTACCTGTCTTTGTGTAGTCCTTCCCATATTGGCCATTTTCATGTGTCATCACCTTGGAAGATTTGCTGGGGAAAAGGTGAAACTTCAGGTTTTGTTTAACTTCCATTTCTCTCATTGTTAGTGATTTCGAGCAAACTTGAGAATTATTAATTTTCTTTGACCTTTTGACAGGCAGAGGCTCTTGGCCTTATAGATTGATGTTCATTCCCTACATGTCTTGGATGATAGACCTTTATCAGAGACATTTGATGCAAAGACATTTTTCCCCATCAGTTTCAGCTGATCAAAATAGTTTTCTCCTCTGGTTTTCCTCTAAGTCTTATTTAGTTAACAATTCTCCCTTTGGCCACAGTTATGAAATCTACTTCCAGCCATTTCCTGGCCCTTTGGTAGAAGTCTGTTAGCTTTTTATTACTAACAATAATGGAATCTCATCTGAGATTCCCCCAAATTAGTGTTGTTTGGGGTAAGTAGAAGGAAATCAATTGTTAAAAATCACCATACCATTTACCCATAATTCTTAGCATGAAATACTTTCTAAATGAGTTATTTTTGCAGTCAGTTCACTGCCATGCAAGGGGTGGGGCTGCCCAGAACTTACCTTTTCCTGATGAAGTTTATGGGAGGCTGTTCTTGACCAGCAGCAGAAGTGTCAGGAGGGGTGGAAATGAGAATGCTGGGCCTCCTCTGCTCTTCATGCAAGTTGGGCTCTTCTCCCCCTTTGGAGAGTGCAGAAACTTGTCAGTGTCAGAGTAGTAAATGGGAGCTGGGGAGATGTGGGGAGAGTGGCAGCTCCCTATAGGGCCGTTGGGGGATGAAGCAGCCAAGATTGCTCAGCTTCTTGTCCTTTTTGTACAGAAATTTCTGAGCAATATTTCAGTTTCCAGGTTCTCATAGATTCTATCCAATCCATTGGAATATTGATCTTTTTCTTCTCCATTAATGAACATTTGGAAGGATGCAGACATTTGTTATTATTCCTAGCATCTAGGCTGCCAAACTTCTTTATTTGGGCTGATATGAATCTTATCTATGAAATCATCATTTTTGGAAACAAAGATCTCTGGAATTTAGGGATATAAAGTAACAGAGAAAGCAATAAATCCCACAGGGAAGCAAGGAGCTAAATGTCTGTTAGGAGCCCGTGAATCCCAAGGAAGTTCTGTTAATCTCTAAGTAACCTGTCCATTTCCAAGAGAATTGCCCCTCTGGCATCTTCTTTGGTGAGAAAGCAATAGACCATGGGTTCAAGGACTTCATTCTTTCCTTTGCTACATTTTCTAGCAATCAATGCCCTTTGATTATAGAGCATCGATCTAGAGTTGGAAGACGCCTCTGAGGCCATCTGGTCTAAACCCTTCATTTTATAGATGAGGAGGGTGAAGCTCCATAAGATTAGTCAAATCAAATGAGTAAGCCTTGATTAAGCGCCTTCCAAGTGCCAAGCACTAGGCTGAGTGCTGGGGACACAAAGAAAGGCAGAAAGTGGTCCTTGCCTTGAAGGAGTGCACAGTCTAAAAGTCAAACAGGATTTTATTTTTGTTCCTTTTTTAAAATTAATTAATTTTTAGTTTTCAACATTGACTTCCACAAAATTTTGAGTTCCAAATATTTATTCCTGTAGGTAGTAGAGGGCCACTGAAGTTTGTTGAATAGGAAAATAACATGGTCTTACCTGCTCTTTATTTTTTAAATAATATTTTATTCCAATTACGTTCCAAAACTAAAGATAGTTTTCAACATTCATTTTTTTACAAGATTTTGAGTTACAAATTTTTCTCCCCCTCTCCTCACCCCTCCCCAAAACAGCAAACAATCTATAGGTAATACATGTACAACCATGTAAAACATATTTCCACATTAGTCATGTTTTGAAGGAAGGAACAGAACAAAAGGGGGAAAAAACATGGAAAGAGCAAAGAAAGTAAAAATAGTATGCTTAGATCTGCATTCAGCCTCCATCAGTTCTTTCTCTGGATGTGGATAGCATTTTCCACCGTGAGTCCTGGAAATACCTGCACTTTAGAAAGAGCAATTTGACATCTGAGTAGAGGATGACCCAGAGTGGGGAGATACTGAGGCAAGGAGACCCCTCAGCAGGCTATTGTAATAGTTCTGGCCTAAGGTCATGTTACATACACACATGAATGACCAGAAAATTGTTGGTGCCCTCATTAAGAATAATGGATTTGGGGGTGGGGCGGGTGAAGAGAAGTTCTCCCTGTGATGTTCCCCACCTCCACGACCCCCTGCCCCTGTTGGTGTTGCAACACAGCTGCTAGTGGCTGCTGTTGTTGCTGTGGAAGGCCCCCTCCCCCCCACCACGGAAGAGCCACCCATGTCAGCCATCCTGCTGGATCATTGCCATTTCTCTCAGATCATCTTTAACTATGTGGAGAAATTTTAGCTTTCTAGAGGAGACATCACACGCTATTACATCCTCACTCAGCATTTCATTCCCCACCAGAAAGACTGTTGGCATCTTTAGTGTAGGATGGAAGACAACCCAAGCATATGACATCTTTGTGGGGACTGCTTTGCCTGCCAATTTCCACAGAAAAGTGTCCTTGCAGCAACAAGTGCAGTTTAAAACTTCCTACCTACCCGAGGACAATGGTGTTGTCTGGGGGGGGGGGGGGCAGTGTCCCTTTCCAGTTTCATCCAGAAAGCGAGGAGGACGTTTTAGTGGTCACCACTCAGGGAGAGGTGGAGGCGATTGAGTAGCTCAACCAAGAACTGTGCCAACAGAACCAGGAGCTGCAAGACACCTGTGTTAGTCTCCAGAAACAGAACTCAGACGTGCGCGGTGAACTCCAAAAGGCTCAGGAACTGCAGGAGAGACTAGAATCTCTGACAGATGTCACTAAGACGTTTAGAGCAGAGGATCACTGTAGTGAATGAGGAGAATGAGGGCCTGAAAGGACAGAAGGACTGTTGGCAGACAGAACTAGCTCAGCTTAAAGTGCAGAACCAGAATGTGTCCTCAGAAAATGAGAAAATAGGCATCAGGCTGAAGACCAGCCTTGATCACCTCGATCAGCTTCAGGCATAGATTTCAGTTCTGCGTAAACAATAATAATGGATCCTTAAAATTCTGTTCATTCCTGATTGCTGAAGAAAGATAAAATCTTCATCTATTAAACAATAGTGGATTGGGGGAAAACGGTTATGAGACATAAGAGAAATGCTATGTCAATAACAAGTCTGGAAAACACTGAATGATAAAACTAGCAGACCTCTAAAAAAATTTTAAAAAAAGAGAAAACAATGAGAGTTGATCAGGAAAAGCACATAGCAGGACACACCAGGGCCAAGGCTACCCTTGATATTACCTTCAGTAGGTTGAGAAGTACGTATTTGAGGATATTACAGTAGTCCCTGGGGGTATAAAGACCTCTCCTGTAGTAGAGAAAATTAGGAATAGAGAAGGAAGAACAAACATGAGAGCTGCCCTGGAGATACATTTAGCAGCACCTAGTAGCTGGTCATGGGACAGGATGGATCAAAGATAACACCAGGATTTCCACAGGAGAGGCTGAGTGAATGGAGGTGGCTTTGACCAAGACAATGAAATCACAAGCTATGTTGTCACATCAAAAAAATTGTTAAGAACATACTGTGAGACAAGCACTCTACCTAGTTGGGGGAATTTAAAGAAAGGCAAAAACCCGTCCTAGCTCTTGAGCTCAGGGTGTAAGGGAGGAGATGGCATGCAAACAGCTCAGTACAAACTAGAGCTTTACAGAGAAAACCGAAGATAACCTGAGAGAGCAGGCACCAAGATGAAGGAGGTCTTTGAAGGGTTTCTTGCAGAAGGTAGGACTTTAGCTGAGGCTTGAAGGAAGGCAAGGAAGCTGGGAGAAGAATGTGTTCCAGGCATAGGGGACAGTCAGTGTAAACACCAGGATTTGAGAAATGGAGTGTTATGGATCAAAGAGTACATGAAGGGCAGTAAGGTAAAAGAAAACTGGAAAGGCAGAAGGAGCCAATTTATGGCTTTAAGAGCCAAACAAAAGATTTCATAGTTGATCCCAAAGGCAATAAGGAGCCATTGGGGTTGATTTAATAGAGGGGTGACATAAACTTGCTTTAGGAAGATCAATTGGGGAGCTGAATAGAGGATGGGGAGAGGTGAGGCAGAGAGACTAGCCAGAAGAGAAGAGAAGCTTTGATGAGAAATATGATGAGCCCATGAGTTTGAAGTGGTGAGAAATCCAGCTGTTGGTAGTGTGTGGCAATGGGTTCTTAACCTCTTGTGTCCAGGACCCCTTTGGCAAACTGCTGAAGACTATGAACCCAGTTGTCAGAGAAACATCTCCTTTGAGCTTGTGTAGGAAGTTATTGTTGCTGAAATAAATCTACTACAATACAGAAATGATAGAGATTAAAAACCCAAGTCTTATTATTCTGAAGCACAGATTCAGGATTTTTTTTTTAAAAGCCGTGAGCAAAGATTGGAGTTTCTGATAATCTTTATAGAGGAAATTATGTTAGACAAAGAAATAAAATCTTTTACATATTGCAATCTCTTATTCTTTTAGGTTATAAAAGTTTCTTTTAAAGACCAATTCATAATCCTGTGATTCCTTCAGTGTCATAAAAGTTGAAGAAACTTAGTTAAATAGGAACATCTCAGACATCCTCCAAGGAAACATACCCGGTTAGACAGTCTCAATAGGTAAACTAAATCAGATTACAGATGAAGCAGTGGGTTTGCAAAATCCTACACTTATGAAACCTTTAAGGCTTCATGTAAAGAAGTCAAAGTAGGCTAATGAGAGGAAATGATTTGTATATCACTAAGACTCAGTGTTGGAGAAATCTTTCCACAAATAAAATCTTTTTTTGGGGAAGGTTGTATTCCCTTCTTCATCTCATTTGGTTTCTTATCTTGGGAATGTCAAAAGTCTTCCCCTGATACTGTCATTTCGTGATTCAGGGACCTGTTTTTTTTTGAAGCAATCAGGGTGAAGTGACTTCTCCAGGGTTAAACAGACAGGAAGTGTCAAAAGTCTGAGGCCAGATTGGAATTTAGGTCATCCTGACTCCAGGGCCTGTACTCTATCCATTGTTTTTGTTTTTATTTTTTTAAGCCAAGTAAGGTTAACAGGGAATAGGTTTCAGGAGTCAGCCAGCTCTTCAATATAATTGAAAAAAAAAAAGAAAATGAAATGTTCCCATCATTGTTTGCTTTGTTTTCATCATAGAGGGGTCTGCAATAACTCAGATATCAAAGAATCACACATTTTATCAGGCAAACACAAGCACCAAGAAAATTAATGATCACAAATATTGAATAATATGCTATCTCCTCAATCTGGATTGCTCCTCATAACCCACTCCAAATATCCATTTAATCCATTTATTTCCTGTTGGATTTTGCAGCCATCTCGTACTGGGAACATTTTTCCTTGGAAATTCTGGAATAGGCCTCATTCCCAGTGTAGCTTTGAACAGAGCCTCTTCTACTAGATTTAATTCCCTGGTTCCAGGTCCCTTGCAGAAGGTCCCTAGATATTGCTGCTAAAACTGCTAGAGATAAGACCTAGTACAACTTAGTAAGGCCAAATACAATCTCTTTAATTTGACCTTCCAATAACTAATCCATGTGATGAAAACCAGTTCAAGTCTTATGGAGCTAACCTTATTACCAACAGAACTATAAGAAGAATGTCAAATTGGGAACCCATAATTTACTTGAGAGTTCAGAGAATTGCAGTTTTTACATAACACTTGATTTTTCTATCTTTACCTGAACCTGGTACCTGCTATGAATAATGCCATCTATAGAATGAAGGAAGAATTAAAAGGATCCATGAGGTCCTGACTTGTAAAATGAGCCCTTCTGTCTCTTAATATTATTAGAGAAAGACTTCAAAATGGTGAGGGGGAGATAATTTATTATTAATTCAATTTTATATGTAAAATCCATAATTAATTTTTGAGAACTTGTATTACTAAAACATAATTAAAGTCTGTCTATCCCAAGGGGGAGAAAAAAATATTTGTAAAACAACAGTGGAGAATTTGTCTATGTATACTGGATTGAACCTTAAGGGTGATCAATGCTTTACTCTACTTTTTTAATCTTATTCTTAATTGTAATTAATTATATTCAGGATCAAAGGAAACATTTAAAAATATATCATTCAAGAACATTATGTTTACTTACACTTTTGTCATGGTTATTAATAGAAACACTTGGAATCCAATTACATGCACACACATCCTATTTCTTTTTGAGAAGAATCCTGTTGCTTTTCTCAAAATAAAGTTTGTATGAAACTTAAAACTTTTACATCTTTATCACATCACATTTTCATCCTATGACCCCTTTGAGGATATATATATATGTCATCACATCATCTAGAAAATAGGAGGTACTGTGAAGATTATACTCCTTTTGAGCAGCACATGGCATTTCCCTCGAATCACAGTTTAGTGATTTAATAATAATTCAGACAGTTATACCTAAAGTCCAAATTCAGAACAATATCAAAATACACTCCTAAGAGATTTTACCTCAAATAGCAAGTTTCATTGATCATAGTATAGGGCTAGATACAGATACTAATGTTATTTTTCTCATGTTCTTGCAATAACAGTTAACAATAAGTGGATACAAGGCCTTATCTTATTCTGTCTTTCCAGCTTAAATCCATCCTGGAGCCGATATGAAGAATCAGAAATTGAGAAAATAAGGGACAGCTAGGTGGCTCAGTGGATAGAGCAACAGCCCTGGAGTCAGGAGGACCTCTGTGACCCTGGGCAAGTCACTTAACCTCGATTGCCTAAGAAAAAAAAAAACCAAAAAAACAAAAAAGCCAACACAAGAACACAAACAAAAAGAAATTAAGAAAATAATCACATTTTGTAATTACACACATATAATGACCACATGATAGTTTACTCAATACCCAGAAAAATGCTGGCCACTTTGTTATCTTCAAGGCTGACAGATATCCATATCTGAAACTGTTGAATGTTAACTCCCAAGGAAAAAATAAAATCTTTAAATCTCAGGTGTGTTGAAACTAAGTGGGCTTAAAGGTGTAACTTCAATACATACTATTGCAGGTACAATTCTATAGTTTTCATAATTAGTGCCAAACAATCCGTCAGATAAAAATCCCTCTTTATAAAACAAACTTGTAAGCCTCCTTACTTCAGCTGTGAGAAGGTCTAATTTCTCATTAAGCCATTTCATTACTCTAGAATTTTAGAACATGCTATTAGCAAGGCTGGTAATTTTAAGACATTAACCATATAGAAGGTTCCACAGAACCTGGTAAGTCCCCAAATAACTAAGGAGATAAAAAGAATTTTCAAAGTCTCTTGTACTTTTCCAAAGAGTAAGTTGTTGTTATTATTCATTTTAAAGCAAAACATACCCAAGTAAAGTTTTTAAACATAATGTCTACATTCTTTTACAGGTCAATTCCTAATCTAACAGCCTATAAATTTAAAAAAAAGTAATTTTCTACGTATACAATTATATCATTCTCTAAGTATCATTTTTCAAATTCACAGCATTTCCTATACAAAACCACAATACAAGTAAAAGTAGAAACCTAACAATAACATAAATAATATATATTTTTAAAAGATAAAACAATTTTTTTGCCAAATAACATCAATTCAGTTGAATTAATTTCTGAATGATATAGAAACTAACTTTATCCATCTATCAATTTGGCATTCTATACTGATCGCATTAAAAAACCAGTATAGAGTAATTTTGAAGCTATGATACTTTTAATTCTTATTCATGCATTTTCTAAACATATTGCCTCAATTCCAAATATCAAGTGTATTTTGTATTAAAGTCTGATCTACCTATAGAAGGTCAAACACTAAAGGAAGAACACATCTCACTTTAAATGAGAGCACATTATAATTTCATTTTAAGACACACTCAAATCAAATCTGGATTGAAAATCACAAATAGTACCATTCAAAATCTCAACTTTCTCATGGGTCATTAACTGCCAGGACCTCAAATTATAGAACCCACTGCTTTCAGTTAGCTTCCAAAGACTGGTGATGCAAGTCTCACATTCTTACCTCTCTCTTTTGGGGCCCATGAGGCTCTCCTAAATATGGAAATTATAAATATAAGAGCAATTCCCTTGGTGCACTTCCAATGACTCTTTTCCAAATTCACAGAACAAAGGTGTTATTGGTCTTCTGCCAAAAGGTGACTTATTTGAAGCTGTCTAGAAATTCTGAGAAATCATAGAGTGAAAGTTTAAAGGCATTTGTCCAAATATCATACCTCTTCAGTCATGGCAACACTACCCAGAGAAGACCTTGGAAGTCATATAGTTTAACATCCTCATTGTACACATGAGAAAGCTGAGGTTGAGGGAGAACTCGAAGGTCACAAAGACAGGGGCCCCCATGTCTTCTGATTCCAACTCTTGTGCTCTTTTCATCAGTGTATATGTATATACTTGGGAGGCAGAGACAAAAAGCATTATGCTCCTGGTGGTCTTGTCTGAAGAGGAGGAGAATTCCCTTAGGCAATCAGAGTTTCTGGCCAATAATAACATGATAAGAACAACAGATACATATATTCGTCACAATTTTTCCAGCAGAGATAGAATGAATGGAAAAATATTTAAGGCACAGCAGAAGCCGCTTAGATTAGGCCTCGAGAAAGACAACCTGACAAAAAAGATAATTTAACTTTAATAGAGGTTTCTAAGGAGGGCTATGAAATTTCCTTTCCTAGAAAAAAAAGGTAACTGGGTTACACACAGACTTGCATGAGAAACAGGGAGCTATACTATCAGTACCACTTTTAAACTGTAAACTTTCTGGTATTGATTCAGTGACGTCAGATTTTGCCCAAGGCATGTAACTGAATGAGATTGATTTTCCTTCCTCTCTAAATGGTAGAGCACTTTTGGGAGCCAAGATGGCAGGGTAAGTAGTAAATCACTGTAGTTCTCTCACATCCCCTTCCAAAAAACCATAAAATAGCACCCAGGACAAATCCTAGTACAGCAGAGCCAATGGAAAGATGGGTGGAGCAGTCTATTAGCCTGTTAGACTTGGAGGATCAGCAAGAAAGGTCCATATCACTCAGGTAAAAGGGGAATGCAGTCCAGGAGAGGAAGTGTCCCAGCAAGACAGCAGCAAGCTTCACCTCAGCAAACCAGCTGGAGATCTCGAGCCTCAGTGTGGTGGAACAGGCAAATGCCAACACCAAGACCCATCCCACCCTGTCATGTGCCTTAGGATAGCCAGGGGAACTAGCAGACTCTAGCTCTGAGAACCAGCATGTGCTTCAGAGTAGCCTGGGGTAGGCAGGCATCCTACAGAGACAAGATCTACATATGCTGGCTTAGATTCTTAAAATCTAGCCTCATACTCAGATTTTTACAATCTAGCCAATAGCTCATAGATGCTCAGATTCCTTAAGAGTCTGGCTAATATGGCAGATCTTTAATGAGCCTTGTCTTTGGCTGCAAGAAGGCCTGGGGTGAATTCTTTCAGACAAGACCCGTGTGTCATGATCTTTGGGTCCCAGCCCCCCTAAACCTCTAGACTTCATCAAGAAGAGTAAAACCTATGACTAACATAGGTGCCCTCTAGTACATGTCCATGTAGGAAAGCCATCAAACTTAGCTTACTTGTCTGCACAAGGCAACCTTCAGACAAAAGCTTGGAAGGTGTAGATCTTGGTTCTATAATAAGGAGAAACTGCCTACCAAGTTGAGCTGTCCCTAAGTGGCTTAGGTGGCCATGTCATGTATGAAATTGACCAAGGACCTCAAAGGGAAAGACATGTCTTCAAAGACATTTTAGAGAAGACTCTGATTTAGGTATGGATTGGATTAGATGACCCCTGTGATCTCTCCTACATTATAGCATCTCAGAATTCCCAAGGACATAGAGACCATTTGAAGAAGAAGGGATCTTTTAGGAGACAGGTGTGGGAGAAGAACCTGGAGTTCATTAATGATCAAAATCTCCTGTATAAAGAGGGGAAGCTGAGCTACTACCTGGAGATGAATGATTCTGGAGACATGACTGATGAAGAATTCAAGGAAATGCTGAATCCCAAGATGTTACCACCAAGGATAAGGAGAGACACCACCACAGCCAAGATTTTTTCAATTTTTTCTGATCTTCCCAAATCAATCGACTGGAGAAAGAAAGCTTGGCTATGTGACCCCTGTTAGAAATCAGAGGAGGTGCGGTTCCTGCTGGGCATTCAGTGCAACTGGATCTCTAGAAGGCCAGCTCTTCTGGAAAACAGGCAAACTTGTAGAACT
>NW_020944727.1:13119-16677 GCF_900497805.2 Vombatus ursinus
CCTTGTGGGATTGGGTGGGGACTGGAGGCCTTATGTGGAACTTGCAATCTACTGTGCCCCAAGGAATGTACAAAGGGTATTAGCATCGGTGGAGACTGGAGCAGAATGCTCCTTGTTGTACGGTAACCCTGAGAGGTTTCTGGGGGAAGCCTCTGAATGGAGAGATGGGAATGGAGGATGATCAATTTTGGTTAAGAAAGCAGCCATTTCACTGGAAATTGGGAGGATGCCCCCAAGCGGATATGAGATATTTATCTCCCCAATTCCCAAATACATCCTAGGTATCCATATAGTGTAAGGGTTGTGGTTACAGACTTCTGTGGATGAGTTTTGCTTGCATGTTCATGTTATGTGAAGCATGTGCCCCTGCTGCTTCTGGCTCCTCACCAGGTTACTAACACAAAGCAGTATCATTACCAGGAAGATACAAAGAAATTGGAGAAATTGTTTTGAAACTTGAGAGAGGTGGTATAATCCGGCCAACACATGGTCCTTACAACTCACCAGTCTGGCCTATGTGGGAGCCTTATGGTTCATGGAGTATGACTCTTGATCATAGGGAATTAAATAAGCTTGTATCTTATTTGCATACAGTGATGCCTTCTGTGACAGCTCTCATGGACCAATTAAGCCATGAGGTAGGGACGTATCATTATGTTCCAGATTTGGCAAATGCTTTCTTCTCCATCCCAATTGCACCCAAAAGTCAAAAACAATTTACCTTTTCATGGGAAAGGTGACAATGGACATTTGAAGTGTTACCACAGGGCTATTTGCATAGCCCATTTTATGCCATGGCCTCATGGCTGCTGACCTGGTTGAATAGACTAAGCCACAACTTGTGAATATGTATCACTATATTCATGATATCATGTTAACCAATAACTCTCTTGCAGACTTGGAAGCTGCTGCTTCTACCTTGATGGCTCATCTACATGAGAAAGGATGGGTAGTCCTGGCTTATCTGTCAAATTCTTGGGTATTGTAAGATGAAGGTTATGCCTTCTGCAATTATTGATAAAATACAAGTCTACCCCACCCCTACAACAGTAAAACAATTGCAGGAATTTTTAGGTTTATTGGGATCTTGGAGGGTATTCATTCTTCACTTGGCTCAGAACCTGAAGCTCCTATATGGTCTGACATGCAAAGAGGGGCAGTGGGACTGGGATGAGGGATGTTCCTGAGTCTTTACCACCACCAAGGTGGCTGTCAAGGCTGTGCAGGCTCTGGGTGTCTTTGATCCTTTAGGAGCTTGTGAATTGGATGTCCATGTGACCCCAGAGGGATATGGGTGCAGACTTTGGCAGAAAACAGAGAGTGCTTGATAACCAATAGGGTTGTGGTCACAATTATGGAAGGGAGCAGAGGTATGGGATTCTTACCTGAAAAGTAGCTGTCTTTCGCATACCATGCCCTCCTTGCAATAAAACTCATCATGGAGGGGTCACAGGGATATCGTGAGTACCATTTACCCCATAGATGGATGGGTATCTAATTGGACTCAAAAACTGAAAAGTGATGTGGCACAGACCCCAACCCTGGCAAAGTGGGGTTCCCACCTCCAACAGTAAAACTCAAAGTCCATCAGTCCACTGAGTGCTGAGCTTCAGGCAGTTTTAGGACCCATTACATATGTGCCTCATAAGGCATAGGAGGTTATTGACTTGATTGTGTTAGAAAGCCCCTATAAGGAAGGTAAGGGGACTATATTTCCTGCCATCTGGTACGTGGTTGGATCCAGTCAGAGACAACCCCAGAGGTAGAGGGCTATAGCCTTCTACTGTGAGACTGAAACTATATGGATGGAGGCAGGAAAAGAGCAAAGCAGTCAATAGGGCAAATTGTAAGCCATGTGGCTTCTGGTAACCTATGAGGAAAACCCTTTGACCATATGTACTGACAATTGGGCCATATTCCATGGCATAACAATATGGTTACCCACTTGGTATTCCTCCCAATGGTTGGTGAGCCATCGACCATTTTGGAGCATGGACATGTGGCAGGACTTGTAGTACATGGGACAGACAGCAAAAGGTGGTGACCACATATCATGTGACTGGACATGCTCCCCTGGCTTCACTGGAGAATGATGAGGCCGACGCATTAGCATGAGTATAGTGGCTTGAAGATGCCCCAGCCTCAGATGGGGACAATGGTTGCATCATAGATTGCAACATGCTGTGCCCCACACACTATGAGAGGATTTAAAGCAATGGGGGCTGCCCCTGCCCTATGAAGAAGTTATTGTAGCTAAATGTGACTGTGTGGCCTGTTCCAAACAGTACCCCTGCACATACTGCAGGTGGATGGCACTGTGACATGGGGGTTCTGACCTCTCACAAGATGGCAAATTGACTATATTGGGCCACTCCCACTTTCACAGGGGTATCAATATGTTCTCACATGTGCTAACATGGCCACTGGACTGTGAATGGGCTTTCCCTCATGGTATGCTGACCAAGCCCATATGAAGAGGGCAATTGAGTAACTGTTGGCTGCATGTGGGTGCCCCAAAGTGGTGGAAAGTGACCAGAGTACTCACTTTTCTGGTTGTGTTAGACAGTCCTGGGTGAAAGACCAGTGCATAGACTGGCACTTCCACATAGCCTACAACCCCACAAGGTGCTGGCATTATAGAATGATATTCTCTACAAGGGCTGCTGAAATCGGCCTTGAAAGTAGAACAAGGGTCTATGAAAGGGTGGGCTACCCACTTGGGGTCCATTATTTGAGCCCTTAATGAATGGCCTCGGCGAAGAAGGGCAGCCCCACTAGATGCCCTTTTGCAATATGCTGCCTCCCCAATACAGCTACAAGTACAGACTAAATATGAATTGTTGAAACCAGGCTTGGGACACCAAAATAATAGCCTTTTGCCAGCACCAATTGTGTGGAGATACAAAGGTCTGACCATGGCCATGGACTTTCAAACAGACTGATGCTCCTTGGCTGGCCCTAGTGGCCCCTTGAGGGGCAGGGAATACAAGCAGGACTCCTTTGTGTGCCATCTGTAACAGCAGTGTGGCCACCAACCCTGACAGAGGTGTACCCATTCACAGAGTAGGGGAAGACAATCTTGCAGGGGACATTTGTATTGACTTTGTGGGTTTTCCACACACTCTCTATGGCTCAGCACAATGACCCCTACATAACCTACATCGGGAGAGGAGTAAAAGTCTGGTACACCAAACTAGGCTGGAGTCCTATCCCGGCAGTGGTGCTGTAACAAAATGAATCACTTGCATGTGTACTTCCTGATGATCAAGATTTACCTTTATTAGTGACTTTACACCATTTGTCTCATCATCCTTAAGGTACACAGAACCCTACTTGTTTGTGGACTGGGCCCACATGCTGATCAGGATGGCCAACAAATTGCCTTGTGGGTCTGCATTGAGATCCCATCTAGTGTGGCATTCAGCTTGCATGGAGAATACATCTATAGAAATCTTCCTGGACTGGCCCAGTGGGGTGGAAAGCTAATATATTCTAGCATTTGAAGCTCATTATCAGGGGGCAGGTTAACCATACTCAACCCCCTCCTTGGGTTAATCA
>NW_020944728.1:0-3247 GCF_900497805.2 Vombatus ursinus
ATATTCTGCACACACACTACAACAATTGAACCAAGAAATTAATCATTGTAAGTAAAAGAGATTTTTACTGGGGATGGAAAGATAGTCCAATATCAGGAAATCCATCAATGTAATTACCATATTGAAACCAAAATACCCCAAACCAGATGACTATCTCAATAAATGAAGTAAAAGCCTTTCACAAATTTTAGCACCCTTTTCTGCTAAAAACCCTACAATATATAGGCCCAGAAAGACATTTTAAAATAAAATAAAAAAGCATCTATCTAAAAAGAAAACCAAGCATCACATACTATGGGGATACACTAGAAAGTTTTTCAAGAAATTGAGTTGTAAAATAAGGATGCCCACTCTTCCCTGGATCATTTGATAGAGTTCTGAAAATGCTAGAAACAGCAATAAGATGAGAGAAAGAAAACAAAGGCGTAAAGAAAGGTAAAGAGAAGATGATGTTATCCCTATGTGCTCAGGATATGATGATGTATTAGAAAATCTTAGGAAACCAATAAAGATACTAATCGAGACAGGAAAGTTGAAGGTTATAAAATTAACTCTCAAAAATGAATTGAGTGCAGAAGCAATAGACAGGAACACTACTTCCTGTGGGCACTTACAGGAGGCTGGAGGTCTTGGTTCCAGTTCCAAGCTAGAAGAGAGAACCGAAGGAGGCTCTCACGCCAGAGGGAACACCCCCATACGCCAGGGCTACAAATGATTATAAAAACTGATGTTTTACTAATAAAAAATGCATAGGCAGAGGAGAAAATAATTCAGGCATAGAGAATTATTATGAGAATAGAGAAGACCAGGGTTTGTCTTCAGAGAGGGATACTTAAGCAAATAAACTCTCTTCTTCCCCAATGAGTAACATGCAATGGTCACCTGCTCAAAAAGAATTCATAGAGGAATGTAAACAAGACTAAATATCAAATGAGAGAGATTGAGGGAAAACTAAAAAAAAAATAAAATAAGCCCAGAAAAACAATACGATTATGAAAATAAGGTCTACCAATTATTAGAGTAAATCCAGAGTCTTAAGGAAGAAAATGACTCCTTGAAAATCAGAACTGGGCAAGGGGAAGCGAGTGAACTCATAAGAGATCAAAATAGGATAAAATAAAATCTAAAGAATGAAAAAAATAGAAGAGAATGTGAAACATCTCATAAGAAAAACAATTGTTCTGGAGCACCCATCAAGAAGAGAATACATAAGCATAATTGGACTACTTGAAAGCTATGATAAAAAAAAAGGAATCTTGATACAATAATACAAGAAATAAAGAACGTTGTCCTAAAGCACTAGCACAAGAGGGCAAAGTCGAAATAGAAAAAACCCACTGATCACAACCTGAAAGAGATTCTATGAGGAAAACCCATAGTAATATTATAGCCAAATTCCAAAACCCCCAGCTCAAGGATAAAATATTGCAAGCAACAAGAAAAATACAATTTAAATATGGTGGTGCCACAATTAGAATGTCACACAAGACTTAGCAGCAGTGACCCTAAAAGACTGCAGGTCTTGGAGCACTATATATCACAGAGCAAAAGAACTGAGTTTCCAACCGAAAATATCATACCCAGCAAAGCTAAGAATAGTCCTGAATGAAAAAAAAAGTGGATATTTAATAAACTGTCAGACTATTGTCAATCTTACAGAGTTTGTTCTAAGAAAGACCAACAAAATTAGGCTGCATACGTATGTTTAATTCTCTCAAACTGGGAGACATGTATGGGTGTATACATGGGAGTTTATGAGAATGAGCTCAAAGAAAGGGCAGTTAAGGGAGACTTTGTATCGTTTTATCTTGGCTCAGAACATAATGTAATAGTGTCCATAAAACAACAAGATAAGAGAAATGTCATTATTCAAGATAGTGTCTGGTTCGAGGCACCTAGTCCTTATCAATCATAAATAGAAGAATGATCCTGGTCAGCTTCATCTGGCCTTGTAGTTGCTGAAACAGAGAAGAGAATTTTGAGTTCACGCAAAGAATACGCAAAGCATTATGGCAGGTTAAGCTCAGAGTGGGCCAAAAATGTTTCTTCTTGATTGGCCAATCCAGGTTTTATGCCTTTCTCTGGTCATGGGGGGCTCCAGCTGGTTTGCAGGGGCCAAGCTGGTTTACATTATATAATCCCATTAATATTTCACAGTTGCTTTAGGAGTTAATGTGCCCCAAGGTATTCTGCCCTTGGTGGGCATCCCTCACACTGTACTTGTCTAGGCTGGGCAGAAGATCCTGGCATTAGAATTGCAAAGGACCTTACAGGCCATCAAGTCCAATCCAATCATTCTACAATTGAGCAAACTGAGACATAGGGAGAGAAAGTGACTGGCCCAAGGCCACATAGGTACAAAGCATAAAAAGCAGGATTTGAACACAGGTCGTGAGACACTACCACAAAATCACCAGAAAAACTTTAATGTTAGAACCAAAAAATCTCCACGGAAAATGCCCACATACAAAGAAATACTGAACTGAGTGTTTGATCTTGGAGACAGTGCCAGACACTCATGTAACTTGGAGGGCGACCCCGCAGTGAGGGAAGGGATGGAGCCCTCCTGGTGTTGCTGCTCATTGCATAGGTGGCATCATATGCATTGGCACATGGCTGCTCTCACTTTGTCCCTCTTCAAAGCCTGTAAGGACTGAAAACACAGCAAAAAGATACGACTCTCGCTCCTCTCAGACTAGAGACAAACTGATGATACTGATGATAGTTGGATGTCTTATGTCACGTGATAAACAGGAAAGAGTGTGCAGTGGCAATGCACCTGCCAAGTTATATGATGGGCACAAGAGTGACTAGAGGAAGGTGAATTAAGCACAGAGAAATCATTCCTTACATCTTTATCTTCTTTTATATACTATCTTTCATGGGCTGCCTGAAATGCTTTGTCGGGCAACAAGTGACCTACAGACTGTGCGCTATGCAGGCCTGGTATAACGGGATCATGAGCCCCTCCCCCACAGACCCTCAGGGCTACCCCTAAAATCCAGAAGGGAGATGCTAGAGAAGCCCTCTGGGGACCTGAACTCCCAGTGTGAATGGGGATTGGGAGAGAAGCTTCTAGCCTGGGCTACACACCTACCTTACTGGACACCTACCTTACTCGTCTCTCTTTGGGTCCTTGACTAATCAGGAGGGGAATCTCACAGACACTGAATCCTCGGGCCACCAGAAATTCTCCCGTGGGTGCCTGCCCTGGGACCAATGTGGGGAGATCTCTCCTAAAAAGGGG
>NW_020944729.1:0-2651 GCF_900497805.2 Vombatus ursinus
AGCCCAACAACAATCAGTTGAAGGATCCTCTCTCATGAAATGGCTGCCCTGCTGTGCCACTACAATCTTGACTTTTCCAAGGGAGGGTTGCTGTGTGATGACATCACTGCTACCCCAGTAAAATGTCGGCATTTTAAAAAAATGGTTGTTGAGTGTGGATACCACAAAGATCAAAGGTCAGAAACCTGTAGTGATTTCAACTCAATTCAATTCAACAAATATATATATTAATTGCCTAGCACGTGACTGGGAATTCTCAATACAATAAAAAATTAATGCTCTGGATTCCAAATATGATTTAATATTCATGTGTGTGTATATGTATATAAATATACACACACATACATACATACATATAAATATATACATACAAATATATAATTATTTGTGATGCACACATATACATATATACTTATATATGTGTATATATATATATATATATATGGGTGTGTGTTCGTATGTGTATGTGTATGTATGATTTACTATAAAACTAGGAACCTAGAAGCTGCTGGGATATCACATCACCTAACTGCTATTTTGATGGCTATAAGTCTCTTACTTTTTTCCAAATTAATCTCACAAATTATAACTGACTGACAAGTAGAAGTATATGATGTACTGCACTTTATCTAGAAGATGAAGGCCAATTTTTTACAATATCCAGTAAAAGAGCAAATCCAACAGCAATAACTTGAAGGATCCTCTCTCATGAAATGGATGCCCTGCTGTGCCAGTACACTGTTGACCTATCCAAGAGAGGGTTGCTGAATATTGACGTCACTGCTACCCCAGTAGAATGTTGGCATTTTAAAGAAATGGTTGTTGAGTGTGGATACCACAAAGATCAACGGTCAGAAACCTGCAGTGATTTCAACTCAATTCAATTTAACAGACTTCTATATTAATTGCCTAGTATGTGACTGGGAATACTGAAATCAATGAAAAACTAATGTTCTGGATTATAAATATGATTTAATATTCATGTGTGTATATATGTATAAATGTATATACATACATACATATAAATATATACATACAAATCTATAATTGCTTATATTATACACATGTGCATATATATATATATAGGTGTGTATGTGTGTATGTATGTGTGTATGTAAGATTTACTATAAAACTACAAACTTAGAAGCTGCTGGGAGATCAGATCACCCACCTGCTATTTTGATGGCTATATATTTAACTTACTTTTTTTCAAACTAATCTCACAAATTATATAAAGACTTACAAGTAGAAGTATATGATGTACTGCACTTTATCTAGAAGATGAAGGCCAATTTTTTACCTTATCCAGTAAAAGTGAAATCCAACAACAATCGGTTGAAGGATCCTCTCTCATGAAATGGCTGCCCTGCTGTGCCAGTACAATGTTGACCTTTCCAAGAGAGGCTTGCTGAGTGATGACATCACTGCTCCCCCAGTAGAATGTTGGCATTTTAAAGTAATGGTTGTTGAGTGTGTACACCACAAAGATTAACGGTCAGAAACCTGCAGTGATTTCAACTCAATTCAATTTAACAGACATATATATTAATTGCCTAGTAGGTGACTAGGTATACTGAATACAATAAAAAACTAATGCTCTGGATTCGAAGTATGATTTAATATTCATGTGTGTATATATGTATACATGTATATACATACATACATATAAATATATACATACAAATCTATACTTATTTATATTATACACATGTGCATTTATAGGTGTGTATGTGTGTATGTAAGATTTAGTATAAAACTACGAACTTAGAAGCTGCTGGGAGATCAGATCACCCACGTGCTATTTTGATGGCTATATGTCTCTTACTTTTTTCCAAATTAATCTCACAAATTATATAAAGAATTACAAGAAGAAGTATATGATGTACTGCATTTTATCTAAAAGATGAAGGCCAATTTTTTACCCTATCCATTAAACGTGCAAACCCAACAACAATCACTTCAACGATCCTCTCTCATGAAATGTCTGCCCTTCTGTGCCAGTACAATGTTGACGTTTCCAAGAGAGGGTTGCTGAGTGATGAAATCACTGCTACCCCAGTAGAATGTCGGCATTTTGAAGAAATGGTTATTGAGTGTGGATACAACAAAGATCAAAGGTCAGAAACCTGTATTGATTTGAACTCAATTCAATTTAACAAATATATATATTAATTGCCTAGTACATGACTGGGAATACTGAAGACAATAAAAAACTAATGCTCTGGATTCCAAATATGATTTAATATTCATGTGTGTGTATATGTGTATATATATACATACATATATACATATAAATAATTACATACAAATATATAATTATATATAATGCACACATATACATACATACATACACACACACACACATATATATATATAGCTGTGTGTTCGTATGTATGTGTGTATGTATGATTTACTGTCAAACTAGGAACCTAGAAGCTGCTGGGAGATCAGATTACCCACCTTCTATTTTGATGGCTATATGTCTTTTACTTTTTGCAAACTAATCTCACAAATTATATAAAGACTTACAAGTAGAAGTATATGATGGACGCACTTTACCTAGAAGATGAAGGCCAATTTTTTACCCTCTCCAGTAAAAGTGCAAGCCCAACAACAATCAGTTGAAGGATCCTCTCTCATGAAATGGCTGC
>NW_020944730.1:0-1970 GCF_900497805.2 Vombatus ursinus
GTACCTGTAAGTTTTCAGTTCTTCCAAGGTGATCTGATCTAAGGAGACTTGTTACCCCTCTCCTGGTCTGTGATCTGGTCTGTGAGTGACCACAAGTACTCTTTTCTGCCCTGAAACTGGGAGGAGGGCCCCCCCATCCACTGCTGTTACAAGCTCTGCTGTGCTAGTGCTCCTTCTCACCCTGGGACTGCCACCCAGGACTGCAACCTAGATTGAAGTTTAAGCAAGATAGTAGAGTCCTGCCTCAGTGCTAGCAAAGAGACCCCTCTAATCTCCTTCTGACCAGTTGTTCCACCTGCTTCCCATCTGTGGACTGAGAACTCTGGAAGCCACTGCTGTAGATTCAGTCACTCCCAAGGCCTACTCCTGGTTTGCTGGAGATGGGCCAGCCAGTGTTGGACTGCTCTCCTCTCTCATCCAGGTCCAAAGATATTTCCTGCTGATTTTCTAAGTTGTCCCTGGCATCTGTGGGGTAAGAAAACTGGAAGCCACCACTGCTGCCAATGATTCAGTCATGCCTGCTCTGGGTTTGCTGGAGCCAGGTGTGTGCTGGCACTGCTTGCACTGTATTGTGCTCCTTCTCTCCCTTATGTAACTGAACTTTACTGTTAACCTTCCAAGTTGTCTTGGTCTGGAAATTTGTTCACTACATCTTTTTGTGGGTTCTTCTGCTCTAGAATTTGTTTAGAGTAATTTTTAATGGTATTTGGATGTGTTTGGGGGAGAGTGCAAGTGAGTCCCTGACTATACTCTTCCATCTAGGCTCCATCACAGTGTGCAAAAAACATTTTAATTCGATGTAATCAAAATGATCCATTTTCCTTTTCATAATTTTCTTTGTGTCTTGTTTGGTCATAAATTCTCCCCTTCTCCATAGATCTGATAGGTAAATCATTCTTTGCTGTCCTGAATTTTTTATAGTATCACTCTTTATATTTAAATCATGTACCCATTTTGACTTTATCTTGGTGTATGGTGTAAGATGTTGATCTATGCCTTGTTTCTGCCATACTGTTTTCCAGTTTTTCCAGCAGTTTTTGTCAAATAGCTGGAGTCTTTGGGTTTATCCAAAAGTACATTACTATAATCACTGACTACTGTGTCTTTTTTCCCTAACCTATTCCACTGATTCACCACTCTATTTCTTAGTCAGTACCAAGTAGTTTTGATGATTGTTGCTTCATAATATAGTTTTGTATCAGGTATAGTTTGGCCATCTTTCTTTGCACATCTTTTCAATAACTTCTTTGATATCCTGGAACTTTTGTTTTTCCAGATGAATTTTAATTATTTTTTTCTAGCTGTATAAAATAAATTTTTGGTAATTTGATTGGTATGGCACAAAATAAGTAAATTAATTTGGGAAGAACTGTCACTTTTATTACATTAGCTAGGCCTACCCATGAGCAACTGATTTTTTCCCCATTATTTAGATTGGACTTTATTTGTGTGAAAAGTGTTTTGCAACTGTGTTCATATGGTTCCTGGGTTAGTCTTGGCAGTTAGACTCCCAAATATTTTATATTGCCTACAGTTATTTTAAATGGAATTTCTTTTTCTATCTCTTGCTATTGGGTTTTGTTAGTAATATATAGAAATGCCAATGATTATGTGGGTTTATTTTATGTCCTGCAAATTTGCTAAAGTTTTCAATTATTTCAAGTAGTTTTTAGTTGATTCTCTAGCATTCTCTAAGTGTACCATCATCTCATCTACAAAGAGTGATCATTTTGTTTCTTCATTACTTATTCTTATTCCTTCAATTTCTTTTTTTGTCTCTTATTGCTAAAGCTAACATATCCAGTATAATGTTGAATAGCAGTGGCGATAATGGACATCCTTGTTTCAACCTGACCTTACTGAAAATGCTTCTAGCTTTTCCCCTTTGCATACAATGCTTGCTGATGATTTTAAATTGAAGCTCCTTGTCATTTTAAGGAAAACTCCATTTATTCTTATGATGTCTAGTG
>NW_020944731.1:0-5603 GCF_900497805.2 Vombatus ursinus
CCACATGTGTCCTCGAGGCTGGTAGGTAGCCCAGGCCTGCCCTGGATTCTTGGGACCATAGGCTGAGCAATGGTGACCAGCCGGCCTCAGCAGGGGTCCCTTCTGCAGCTCTTCCAAGTCCAAATGGGCAAGCATTGTGAGGACGTAGACAAAAGAAGACTAACTAATTCATGAGCAGCATATTAACGTAGTTTTGACGGAGGCCTGACACGGAGACACCTTCCACTAGACCTGTCAAAGGGCAGCATGTCCCCTTGCATAACAACACGAGCGCCTTTCAGAAAAGCCAAGTTTTCTCCTTCCACTTTACGCCAAGGGTTGTCCATACAAGCCCAGTTCTCCACTTCTTGGGTACCCAGTGGCAGCTGGTGGAGGTGGGAGGGGGAAGAGTGGGCACACCCTTTTGGTTGTTCCATTTGCCACTTAGGGAGGGTCTGCCAGGAGCCAGGGGTGGTGAAGGGCAAGTGCTAACATCTCTTTCATCCCAATGAAATCCAGGAGCTTTTGCACTTGGAAGAAGTTGCTCCTGTTCGTCTTGGGGATGCTGTTCTTTGTGGCTTCGCTGGCTTATGGTGAGCCTTGTGCAGTGCCCAGGTTGGCCACTCCAGATGGGGGCGAAGGACAAGGGTTTGGGGACAGGGCTGTCAAAATGTGGAAGAGAGATCGTTGAAGGGGAACCTTTAGGGAGCCAAAGGGACAAAAGCCCTGGCAAAAGGGACCCAGGCCACATGTGGGCAAGCTCTCCTGCCTCAAATGTCAGAGTTCCATCCTGTCTCTCCTTCTCCTCTCCATCCAATCCAACAAACCTTTATTGTGTGTCTTCTGTATGCTGGCCTCAGAGCCTCATGCTGCAAGGTCAGGATGGCTGTCCCACCCACCTTGAGCATGTCAGGGGCATGGAGTTAATTTATTTGTGCCCTCCGTGGTCACTGACCCGGCACTTGAGGGTGGGGGATTGGGAGAGGCACTGAATCAGGAAGGAATCTATTATCTGAGCAAGACACACAGTCAATGAAAGGTCTGGGGGCTTTGCCCCTTCTCATTGGTGAGAACAGACAGGCCAATAGAGACAGGCATGATCCCAGAAGGGCTGGACCCTTGGTCAGGAGCCATGCCATCACTCAGTCCATTCTGTGAGATCAAGTCCAGCTCAGGAATGATGATACCACATGCAGATGGTCACCAGCGGCTGTCTGCAGTCAGCCTCTCTACAGAGAGCATTCTGGTCCTCATTCAAAAGGGACAGGGCCTTTTGTTGACCAGACTTGGGACAAGAAGGCAGCCCTTGTGGCTTCAGTCTCCATGTCCTCTCCCAGCTGAATCTCATCCCTCATTGTTGCCATCATCCAAAAGTAGGATCCTTCTTAGAGGATCATGAGAGAGGGATCCCTTTCCTGAAGACTCTTGGGATGGAAGTGGCTCTAGCCATAGCCTTCCACATCATGGGGCCCCTAGCACATCTGCTTTCCTTAGGCTGGGCTCCTAGCTCACATCGACGCGACACTGCCATACTCAGGCTGGATGGAGGTCCTCACCCTAGACTTCTTGCCCTTCTGACACCTCAGCCTCTGTCTCAATGAGCCTTTTCTCCCATGTGCTAGGTGCTTGGTGTTTCTACCCCTATGGACTACAGACCTTCCACCCTGCTATGCTCTCCTGGTGGGCAGCCCGTGGTAGCAGCAGGAGAGAGGACAGGTGGGAACCAGCACAGTCCCCCTCATATTTCCAGGTGAGTGTCCAACTGAGTGTCTAGAACGCTTCACGCAAGATGGGCAGACAACCCACTCACAATCCACTTCATTCCTCTCAACCCAGTGTGGGAGCCAGGATCACAGTTCAAACTTTGCCACTTGCTGCCTTTCAGACCTTGGACAATTCAATGTCAGTCTCTCTAAGACTCAGAGCTCATCACTGCCCCCCCTTCAATTGAAATCAGTTGCCTTACACAAAAGGCCTTCCTTAGCACCTTGTCACACAGTGGGGTGACTCTGGGAACCCGAGGAGTCTCCACAAACTGGCCAGCACAGCCCAGACTAGCAGACTTTACCAAGCTGGGAAGACGTGAAGGCCATGTGCAGATCATGTTGGCTGCCCACCAGAAGCTTATCCACCAGGTGATTTGATATGTGGAGCCATGATGACCTTGCAGGCAGATAAAAAGATCAAGCAATAACAGAAAAAACCCCTAATTCATGGAAAACTTTAGACATACATAAATACATACACACGCACACACACACTTATATGTATATGTATATCTATATATATCTGTATATCTATACAGATATATATATATGTATATTTATGACTGACTGGAAAGGGTAATTTCTCGTTTTGCTTTCATATCACCACCTTTCTCAATATAGCCTTTCCATCTCCCCCTCCCACAGAGTCATCCCTTAAACCAAAGTATAAAACAAGAGGGGAAGACAATAGCTCAGGAAAACCAACCAAGTCAGCAGTGGAGTCCTGCCTTCTGTGCAGATTCCATGCCAGTCGACTCCCAGCCCAGCATTGAAGGGAAGGGAAAAATGTCCTCCTTGATGATCTTTGGGGCCACGCTCCAGCATGATCTTTCCACAACATTTGGTTTCAGATGTTGGTTGTTCACTCCATTTACATGGTTGTATGCGGTGCTTGTTTATCTTGGACTCTTCATTGATTTCTTTCACTTTGCCCCAGTTCATGTAAGTCTTGTCATGTGTATCTTTCTAAAACAAGAGTTGTGGTTTCTTCTAGCATCAGAATATTTCATTGTATCCATAAGCCACAGTTGGTTTAGCCATTCATTCCCCTGCAGATGGGTATTGACTTTGTTTGCTACCAAAGAACTTTCTTGGTGGTTGGATTGGGCTGACATAGAATAAGTAAGTTAATTTTGGTACTTTTGTCACTTTGATTCTATTGCCTTGACTTATGCCTGAGCAATGAATATGTGTCCAATTGTTGAGATCTGTCTCTGTGTGTGAAGGATGTTTTGTAATTGTGTTCCTGGAGTTCCTGTGTGTATACTGACCACAGTTTTTTCAAAAGAATTTCTCTCTCTCTCTCTCTCTCTCTCTCTCCTGCTGGATTTTCTTGGTTGATGTATAGAAATGCTGATGGTTTTCATGGGTTACTTTTTTATCCTACAATTTGGTTTAAGGAATTGTTTTAACTGATTTATTTTTGTTGACACTCTAGGGTTCTCTGGGTAAAGGTTGGTGTTTTCCTCAGTCTCATTGTAACCTCTTTGTCCTTCCAGGAGCTGGAAAATGAGGTTGTGCAGAAGACATCTGAGTGGCACAGGTAAGGCCCCAAACTGCCTGGCAAAGAGAAAAGGAGGGAAAGAGGGGTAGAAAGCTAGAGCTGAGAGAGCACAAGTGAGATTCCCAGGGAGAGAGGGGTCACTGGAGCCCGAACACTTCGGTTAGCAGGTTTATAGGATCGATCCAAACTGAAGCCGACCTCAGAGAACAGATGAAGGTACTGAGGCCTGGGAGGGAAATGATCTGCCCAGGCTCTCCCAGGGAGTAGATGTCAGCAAAGACTTGCACCCAGGCTTCTGGCTCTGCCCTTTCCATTGAGTCGTGGTTTTCTTCAGGAGACACAGTTCCATTTCCTGGCCTCTGTTTGACTCCATCCTCCAGTGCCTATTCTCCTGGTTGACTTTGACCTTTCCTTTTGTCCCTGTCTAGTTCTTCCCAAGAGGAGAAAAGGCCAAAGGAGATGGATTCCCTAGAGGCCCAGCTGGTTGGCTTGAGGCAGGAGCTGGTGGCTTTGAGCCAGAGGCAAGCTGAGGTGCAAAAAGAATTACACCTTTGGCCAGAGAAGATGGTGGCCCTGCGCAATGAGGTGAGTCATCTGGTCTACCAGTTAGGCCACGTGTCCCCTGGGCGCTTCCCAAAGATGTAGGCCCATTGGGTGGACTTTATGATGTGGACAGGACGTTCCTCATCTGTCAATTGGGATAATAACAGCCCCTAGCAGGTCCAATGAGATGATTTTTGCAAACCTCAAAGCAGTGGAGAAATGCCAGCACTTGGTTCACCATGCCTTCCCTGGCACCAAGGTGGCACATGGTGACCCCAGAACTCAGAGTGACTCTAGACACCACAGGCCCCCTGTCCAGGCCCTCTTGCTTCCTCATTTCTTCTGTTGCTCTGGTGTTTGCTGAGCTCTTTCCTCTGGTGGCTTCTAGGTGGAGTCTAAGGTCCCTGGCTGGATTCAGCAGGTCCTTGGTATTAAGCAAGAGGAGGTGCAGGCCCAGCTTCATGACCTGGAACACAGAATCGTGAGTCATGTGGCCCAAGAGTGGCCCAAGTCTGTGAGCAAAGCTGCTGCCATCTTAAGACTGAGCCTTCTGAAGGAAGGAATGACCACCGGCGTGACGAAGGAGGTGAGGCCTGCCCCACTGGCTGTCCTCCTGGCTGGGGTCACTGGTTTGCCCTCAGAAGAGCCTGCCAGGAGGGAGGGGAAAACCCTGGCTGAGCAGGTAGCGTGCTTGCCCGCCCCCCACATGGGCTGGGCCAGCCCTGCAGGTGACCTGGCCCCTGAGTAGTGCATGCCTGTCTTTTAGGAAGTGAACCAGATCATAAAGGAGGCCCTGAAAGAACACAGTGAAGATCGAATCGGGCTTGTGGATTATGCCCTGGAGTCCTCAGGTAGGTGGCCTGCAGAAAGCCAGAGGGCTTGGGACAAAAGGGATTGGCAAATCAGGATGGACCTTAGGAGACAGGAG
Organism: Vombatus ursinus; assembly: GCF_900497805.2. Taxonomy (NCBI): domain Eukaryota; kingdom Metazoa; phylum Chordata; class Mammalia; order Diprotodontia; family Vombatidae; genus Vombatus; species Vombatus ursinus. The sequence continues at coordinate 4,721 of NW_020944731.1, forward strand.
GAATTGACAAATCAAGATGCCCCCTATGGGCCGTGGCAGTTAAGAGGGGTGATTCCCAGGCAGCACCCCCTCACCTTGAGGGCTGCCTTAAGCCATCTCTGTGTCCTCCCAACTCTCAGGACCCCCCCTCCCCACACACTTCTCTCCATGTTGCTCTTTCAGGAGCCAGCATTGTCAGTAGCCACTCCTCAGAGACATATGGCATCAGGACGGAGTGGTCTGCCCATTTCACTCTGTTGGGCATCCCACTGTGGCGCTATTTCCAGTCACCAAGAGTCATCCTCCAGGTAGGGCTAAACAAAGGTCCCCCAGCTTTGCTCTCTACGTGCCATCTGCCACCCTCCTCTATGGGAGCTGGGCCCTCAAGGCAGAGGGGCCCCACGATCAGGATCTGTTCCATCTGCTGCCTCCTTTCAGCTGATTTGTCTTGTGCCCACAGCCAGATGTCTACCCTGGCAACTGCTGGGCATTCCGGGGCCCCCGGGGCTTTGTCGTGGTACGCTTGTCTGCCCGGATCCAGCTCACTGCCATCACTTTGGAGCACGTGCCCAAAGCCCTGTCCCCAAACAGTGACATCCCCAGTGCCCCAAAGGACTTTGTCATCTTGGTGAGTACCCGAGCCTGGCAGCTCTCCTTTCCAGAGTGGCACAAAGTCGTTTCTTAACAGCAGCATTGCCAGGTGAGCAATGCAAGGCTGTGCCCATTTGACACATGAGACATTTCGGCTGATCTCCTCACTCCAGGCCCAGCCCTTCTGTTCCTCCTCCTCTGCTTAGAGAGAAGCCAGGAAAAGACAACCACAGAAGGAAGAACAGCCAAGATTACAATGTGCCTTGGGGTCCTTTACTATAGCCAGTTGCCTGAGTGGCCAGGTGTCCCATGG